>NC_134361.1:56519215-56699242 GCF_048569485.1 Anomaloglossus baeobatrachus | reverse complement strand
AATATTTGGCTTTCTTTTTCTTATTATACAAAGCAACAGGAGGGTTCAAAGGTGTTGTCGGGGACATACAGTGGGTATGGAAAGTATTCGGGCCCCTTTAAATTTTTCACTCTTTGTTTCATCGCAGCCATTTGGTAAGTTTAAAAAAGTTCATTTTTTCTCATTAATGTACACTTTGCATCCCATCTTGACAGAAGAAAAACAGAAATATAGAAGTTTTTTCAAATTTGTTAAACAAGAAAAACTGAAATATCACATGTCATAAGTATTCAGACCCTTTACTCAGATACTCATATTCAAGTCACATACTGTCCATTTCCTTGTGATCCTCCGTGAGATGGTTCTGCTCCTTCATTGGAGTCCAGCTGTGTTTAAACTGATAGGATTTGATTTGGAAAGACACACACCTGTCAATATAAGACCTCACAGCTCATAGTGCATGTCACACCAAATGAGAATCATGAGGTCAAAGGAACTGGCCAAGGAGCTCAGAGACAGAATTGTGGCAAGGCACAGATCTGGCCAAGGACTTGATTTGGAAAGGCACACATCTTTCTATATGAGACCTCACAGTGCATGTCAGAGCAAAGGAGAATCATGAGGTCAAAGGAACTGCCCAAGGTGCTTGTGGCAAAGCACAGATCTGGCTAACGACTTGATTTGGAAAGGCACACACCTTTCTATATAAGACCTCACAGCTCACAGTGCATGTCAGACCAAATGAGAATCCTGAGGTGAAAGGAACTGGCCAAGGAGCTCAGGGACAGAATTGTGGCAAGGCACAGATCTGGCCAAGGTTCCAAAATAATTTCTGCAGTACTCAAGGTTCCTAAGAGCACAGTGACCTTCTCTGTATCTCGATGATCTAGATGTAGGTCACCTACATGAGGTTGGTGGGAGTACAACACCTAGAACCCTCAGCCACTGATCAGTTAATTCCTGATCTAAAAGCTGGGCCAGTCTGACCCACAGTCCATTTACAACATTGCATAATCATATTAAATAAAGATGCATAATACCATGGTGGGCTTTTTAGCAGCTCCAATAAATTATTTTTCTATACTGTATAGATTGAGAAGAATTGAAAATAAGGGGAAATCTCTTCATATAGTTTGATACATTAAGTAATATGTGTTACTTGAAAAAGCTTTTCTATGTGCAGGGAGTGTAGCGCGATCTGCCTCAGTGGGAGCCGGAGACATTACATCTCCTTCCAGCCAGATGCACTTCTTGGAAGCAGGTCAGACTGTGTCTTACACCCAAGGATGCTGCACTTGAAAGTCCAATTCCTGGATGACTCTCAGAAGACCTTTGTGGTGGATGTAAGTACAATAGCTATTGTATTCCATTGTTTGGGATGAGATTAGATAAGGCTGAGCTGTGATCTTACATGTAGCACATTACATCTCGCTCCATCCAAGACATTCTAGACACATTGCATCCATTGCAAACCCCTGTATCCATGATGGGAATTTTCTTACTGGTTCCAGTTCATGTAACACTTATAAAATAGAATTATGCTGAAAAACCTAAAATTGGCCAAAACGAAATCAAATATCACTAAAGATTTAGATGCTAATTTAGTCAAGCAGACCTATGAATGTTCTAGGCAAAGTCTACGTAGCTTTTAGTGAGTTCTAGACACAGATGTAGCAGAGCTGAATTTGTTTTTAAGCCTATAGGGCTGATTGCCAATGTGTACGGTCATAAAATGCATCAAGTGATGATGACTTATCTCTGCTCCATCTATCGATGGCTGTAAATCGATGAAATAATAACATGAAGTGTGTGTGTGATCAAAATTGGAACAGCTTATTGTGATATTGCATTAGATTCATTTTTTGCATAGGTCTGCACGAGAAACTCCTGAATTATGTAGGAAGAGAGACTGTGCCCATTTGAATAATACAGCAAAAAAAGAAAAATTAAGTGTCAGATTCAGCTCCGCTACATCTGTATCAGACGGGTTACTTACCCGGGGTTATAAGTGACCAAATGGGAATATCAGATTACTGACTTGCGAGCAATGAGTCTCATAGGATGTTTGCTATATATGTATAAAAATGTGTAAAGTATGTGTGTGTATGTGTGTGTGTGTGTGTATATATATATATGTATATATGTATATATATATATATATATATATATATATATATATATATATATATATATAATCACATTTATATGTGCATACACATATATATATATTTGTATGTATGTCTATATACATATATATAATTTGTTTGTGTGTATGTATGTATGTCTCTCTCTCTCTCTCTCTCTCTCTCTCTCTCTATATATATATATATATATATATATATATATATATAAATTTGTTATACACATTCCTCATGCATACACTTATATTTCTGTATCATACAGGCCTATATATTCAATTGCTTAGAAATCAAGTCACACGACTATTGGTGAAGTATGTTATTGTAGCTAATGGCTCCATTAGGGCTTGTGCGTGTTGGTTATTCTTCCACTGCATGAACACATCTGACCCTTCACTTGCAGGCATTTGATCCATTTGGTGAAGGATACTAGACAGCATGAATGGAGCAAATCAGTTCATGGTAGATAAAAGGGAGAATAGCTTCAGGCAACATCTGCGGTAAACATGGGGTTTTCACATGGGGGAAGTCTCACCTGGGCATCCAGTGTATTACAGGACAAATGTGCAGAAAACACACAGGGATTCGGGTGTATGATCACGGCTCTAAGGGGTTAATTAGCAGCATTGTGCTCTAAGGGGTTAATAAGTGAGTGACATTGTGCTCTATGGGGTCAATGAGTGGCATCCAGTTCTAAAGGGTTAATGAGGGGCATCAGGCTTTAAGCAATGAAAGAGTGACATCAGACTAAGGGGTTAAAGAGCTGCATCAGGCTCTAAAGGGTTAAGGTGCCGCATCAGTCTCTAAGGGGTAAATGAGTAGCATCTGGCTCTAAGGGGTTAATGAGTAGCATCTGGCTCTAAGGGGTTAATGAGTAGCATCTGGCTCTAAGGGGTTAATGAGTGGCATCAGGCTCTAAGGGGTTAATGAGTAGCATCTAGCTCTAAGGGGTTAATGAGTGGCATCGGACTAAGGGCTTAAGGTGCTGCATCAGGCTCTAAGGGGTAAATGAGCAGCATTGTGCTCTAAGGGGTCAATGAGTGGCATCAGGCTCTAAGGGGTCAATGAGTGGCATCAGGCTCCAGATATGTAAATCTGTCTGAAAAATAAGTAGCAAATCCAGTTTCAGAAGCTGCAGGTGAGCTTTACTGCTTTTTTTGGTACTTTTTGTGATCCCAACTGTAACATTGTATCTGACCATAATTCATAAACTGTAAAATTCAACTGACTCGAAATAAGTCAATGATGATAAAAAAAATGGCAGCTGTTACGTGAAGGGATATGTTTTATTTTAGTGATTACATATTTCTGGGTTGTTATTATTTAATGCCCTTCAGCTGGTTCTCGAGCCATGGTGACTTGATGGATGAACGTTCTGTAGGAAGATGGATCTTGTGCAGCCTAGATAGGTCCTCCAAGGTCTTCTCCGCTGTTATATTTACAGTATCAAGCCATCGGGTTTCTGGTCTTCCTCTTCGCCTTGTTCCTTCTATTCTTCCGCCCATGATGGCCTTCTCTAGTGATTGCTCTCTTCATACGATGTGTTCAATCACTTAATGATCGCTTATTGTCTCCCCTGTCTGACCTCTAGGAACCCTCCTATATACAAGTATAATTTTTTCTGTCACACGGGTGTTGCTGGTGTAGCATCCCAGGGGATCGGGGGAAAATACTCGTCACAGGGACGATGACGAACAGGGGATGTCACGGTTGGCCCTGCCCGGTTTCGTGACCCTGAGCTGTACACTGAGGGAGAGGGGAAATAGGGATGATGGTGGAGGTTGATTTTGTGATGCTACCTGCAGTATGCGGCCAGGGGATTAACTGCCGCTGCTGTCGCTGTCCACCGGGGTGCATGGTAGTAGCAGGCAAGGTGTTACTGCTCCCCACAGGTAGAGCGGGCCCCGGGGAGGATGATGAGGGGATTGGTGATGGTGGGTGCCGAGGCACAGGGCGGCGGCATCGGGAATGACAGGCAGACACAGTCTCTGTGGGATCCACGTGTTTTACTCACAGTTCTTGCCAGAAAGCACCGGTCACCAGCTGTGATGGGCACCATAGAACCTTTAGAGGTCAGAGCCGGTGAATTGGATGGTGGAATTTGCCTCCTGTGCTTCGTGTAGATCCATGTGGCTTGAAGCTCTTGGGAACCCCTGCTTCTTCTTACGTGTGTCTACTCCCTGCCCGTATGCAGGTGCCGCGGGTACGATGTGGGGCCTGCCTTGGAACACGACCCCGGATCCTATATGGCATTGTGCTCCGGGAACTGTGGGGGCCGGAGGGACATGCAATCCCCAAGCCTGCAGATTATGGTGGACGACCTGAAGTACAATCCACTATAGGATTCAGCACCCTGTCAGCCCCGGTCCTGAGGGAGTAATGAAGCTCTCCCCTCGGCAACAGTCTTCCCTCCTGTGTCCCACCAGAGCCACCGGTGAAACATGACTGCTCCCTTTGTCTCCTGCTGGAGGTCTCTCTAACTGTGGTGTTAGCTCCTCCTTCACCCCTGGTGGTTGCTCCTCCCATCCCAGGTCTCACCACTAGTGGTGATATCCTAAAGACCCAACCATGTTGGCGACCCCGTTTGACCTGAACCTAGCCTGGTCCACGGTAAAAGAAGAGCAACCCTGTTTGTGTGTGTATGAGTTGTGTAAGTGGAACCGGCACTGACCTCCTCTGGACCCAGATTGAGTACTGCACCTTAAGTCAGGTGCAGTACCCTGTGGCGACTGAAGCCTCAGGGGCGCCACATTGGGAGCTGCAGTGCCGCTCATTCTTATTATCTCCTATTATTTCAAAATTCCAAAAAATATGGTCAGAGTTCAAGGGGAGTAGTCAAGGCCTCTCTCTGACCAACAAATAACCATAATGTTTGCCAAAAATGTACTCTGATTAAAGGAAATCTGTCAGCATGTTTTTACTATCTAATCTGAAAACCGCATAATGTAGGGGCAGAGATCCTGATTCCAGCAATGTCACTTATTGTAGTTTTGATAAAATCCCTGTTTTATCTACAAGAGATTATCACTCAAGGACTAGTAAACCTGCTTCCCTTTAATCTTCCATATTCATGAGCTCTGTATAACCCTGCACCCACCACTAATTGGAAGATTGTTAACTTTACACAGTGTCAGCTGCCAATAAGTGGTGTGGACAGGGTTATACCGAGCTCAGTATTCAAAGAGATGATAGAACTGCAGCATATAAAAATTTGTATCAAAACTGCAGCAAGCAGCCCAGTAAGTGACACACCACTGGAATCAGAATCTGTGCCCCTATGTTATGCTTCTCTTAGAGTAGGTGGCAAAACCCTGATGAAAAATTCCCTTTCAACATGGCTAGTGATGGGCAGACCTAACTGGATTAAAAAATCCGATTCCAGCTTGAATCCGGATATCTGGCCAGACGCTGGTCCCCATGTAAGTCTATGGGGACCAGAATCCAGCGATTAATAATGGTGTTAGAAGGGATAGGGCGATAGCTGCAAGCAGGCTGTAACTGTTCCCACGGCCGCCCATTCACTTTCAGGGCCGCAAATTACCTTGATTGCATATGTACTGCTTTCCCCACCTACCGACGTCTGTGATTGGTTGCAGTCAAACACGCCCCCACCCTGAGTGGCAGCTGACTGCTTCCAATCACAGACGCTATGTGCATCTATCATGGTATGAAAATAAATAAATGTGGCGTAGGGTCCCTCCATATTATAATACCCAGCATAGACAAAGCATACGACTACTGGCTGCAGCCCCCAGCTGTGTGCTTATCTTGGTTGTGCATCAAAATAAAAGGAACACATGCAGCTTTTTTTCAAAAATATTTAAATTTTAAAAAACGGCATGCGGTCCCCCCAATTTTGATACACAGCCATGATAAAGCCAACAGCTTTATCGGTCGCTGGTATTCTCAGGCTGGGGAGACCAATAGTTATTGGGCCCCCGAAGCCTAAAAATAGCAATAGGGGTAATAAGGGGTTAATCGCAGCTCACAACTGCCACTAAGCCCTAGATTAGTCATGGAGATTGTCTAAGACTCCCCCATTACTAATCAGTAAGTGAAAGAAATTTAGCACAAACACTGAAAAAAATCCTTTATTTGAAATAAAATACAAAAAAATCACCCTCTTTCAACACTTTATTAACCCCAAAAATACCCCTGCAGGTCCAACATAATCCACACTAGGTCCCACGATGAGTCCAGCTCTGCTACATATCTAAATTCTTCAGCGCGCAATCACAGAACATGACTGCCCTCTGTGGGTTTCAGGCAGAGACTGAGCAATCAGTGGTGATCTCAGGAGATTTGCGGTCACAGCTGGAGGTTCCCACGGCCCTCCACCTATAACCTCAGCTAATCTGACCTCAGGGTGCTTTATTAAACTCAGTGACGAGCTCACTGATGTTACTGAGATCACAAGGTGTGAACACAGCCTAATAATGCAGAGCAGAGTAAGGATTGTCTGTGGGCGTGACTTGTCAGCCTCCTCCCTTTGAAAAGATCATAATGTTAGCGCTAAATAAAAAGATCCTTATCTTTAGAACCATATGGTGGAATTAAGAAAAAAAAAAGATGGAATATCCAGGGGAGCGGTCGGAATAAAATAAAAGGAAAATCTGCTCACTTTTGACCTGGTGACCGGTCCTCCTTGAAGTTATGGTTGTAATGTAATAACTGATCAATGAATCTGTAATGAGCTGATCTTCGTCATACTGAGCGAGCTGGAGAAAGCAGGGGCAAAGACAGCACATGGATTTGCAGACTATTTCGGATTTCCTATATTAAAAAAAAAAACAAAAAAAAACAACAAACTACTACAATTCTTAATTATAACAGCCTCCTAATTGAACATGACTAAGATGAGAGAATATTAAAGAGTAGATAAACACTTCCAATACCTAGGGAATTGCAGGTAAAATATTAGGTACATACAGTATATTACAAAAGTGAGTACACCTGTCACATTTTTGAAAATATTTTATTATATCTTTTCCTGGGACAACACTGAAGAGCTGACCCTGTGATACAATGTGCAGTGTCAGTGTGCAGCTTCTATAACAGTGTAAATTTGGTGCCCTCTAAATAACTCAACACACAGCCATTAATGTCTAAACCACTGGCAACAAAAGTGAGTACAAACCTAAGTGAAAATGGCTAAATTGTGCCCAATTAGCCATTTTCCCTCACCGGTGTTATGTGACTCATTAGTATTACAAGGTCTCAGGTGTGAATGAGGAGTAGTTGTGTTACATTTGGTGTTATCTCTCACACACTTTCTCATACTGGTCACTGGAAGTTCAACATGGCATCTCCAGGCAAAGAATTATCTGAGGATCTGACAAAAAAGAATTGTTGATCTAGAAGAAGATTGACGGCACCCTGAACCTGAGTTGGAGCACGGTGGCCAAGACCATACAGTGGTTTAACAAGACAGGTTCCACTCAAAACAGGCCTCGCCATGGTCGGCCAACGAAGTTGCTCAGTGTCATATCCACAGGTCGTCTTTTCAAAATAGACGTATGAGTGCTGCCAGCATTGCTGCAGAGGTTACAGGGGTGGCGGGGTCTGCCTGTCAGTGCTCAGACAATATGCCACACATGGCATCACATTTGTCTGCATGGCTGACGTCCTAGAAATAAGCCTCTTCTAAAGATGATGCACAATAAAACCCACAAACAGAGTGCTGAAGACAAGCAGACTAAGGACATGGATTAGTGGAACCGTATCCTGTGGTCTGATGAGATCAAGATAATCTTGGTTGGTTCAGATGGTGTCAAGCGTGTGTGGCGGTAAAAAGGAAAGGAGGACAAAGGAAAGTGAGTCCTGCCTACAGTGAGGCATGGTGGAGGGAGTGTCATGGTTTGGGGCTGCATGAGTGGTGCCAGCTGTGGGAAGCTATAGTTCATTGAGGGAACAAAGAATGCCAACATGTACTGTGACATACTGAAGTAGAGCATGATCCCCTCCCTTCGTATTCCAACATAACAACTAAAAACTACTCGAAGACGACCACTGCCTCGCTAAACAATCTGAGGGTAAAGGTGTTTAACTGGCCAAGCGTCTCCAGACCTAAACCCTATTGAGCATCTGTCAGGCATCCTCAAACAGAAGGTAGAGGAGCCCAAGGTCTCTAACATCCACCAGCTATGTGATGTCATCATGGAGGATGGAAGAGGATCCAGTTGGTCCTGTGAAGCTCTAGTAAACTCCATATCAAGAGTTAAGGCAGTGTTTGAAAATAATGATGGCCACACAAAATAACACTTTGGGCACTATTTGGCCGTTTTCACTTAAGGGTGTACTCATTTTTGTTTCTGGCGGTTTAGGCACTAATGGCTATTTATTGAGTTATTTAGAGGGCACCAACCACATTTACCCTGTTATACAAGCTGCACACTGACACTGTACATTGTTTCAAAAGATCAGATTTTCAGTGTTGTCCCATGGAAAGAGATAATGAATAGGGATGATCGAATACCACAAATATTCGGCAACGCCCATATTCGCCGAATAGGTCGCCGCTATTCAACGATTTGCGAATATTCGATGCGTAATGTAAGTCTATGGTAAACCCGAATAGTTGCCGAATAGCAACTATTCGGGCTTCCCATAGACTTACATTGCGCATCGAATATTCGCATAGCGGCGAACTATTTGTCAGATATTCGCGAAGATTAATATTGCCGAATATTTGTGATATTCGATCATCCTTAATAATGAAATATTTACAAAAATGTGAGTGGTGTATTCACTTATGTGATCTACTGTATCACATCACCATGAAGCTGGGCTTTAAACAAGATAATCTGCTTGATACATCAGTATGCAAACCGTCGATTAAAGGGCTATTCCAATTTTAGGAAATGTCTGATGATTAACGTCCTCATGCCTGCGTTCTTTGTATCTAACCTTCATTGTTTGCTTCATGATCAGCCCTGATCTCTGCATTGTACGTACAGATGTACGAGAACCCCAAGGTCAGGATTGATTTTCAGAATGTTGCCAGTCAGTGACCACAAGTATAGAAGTTGAAAACCTTTCCAGTATACACTAGACTAGATAATGGTTAATTTCAGAAAACTGCCCTATTTTCCTCCATCTTTAAAGAGGTTGTCCACTACTTTTACATTGATGGTCTATCCTCAGGATAGGTCATCAATGTCTGATCGGCCGAGGTCCAACACTCTGCAAACCCACCGATCAGCTAATCTCGGACTGATCACAATCCTCCAGCAGTCCTTTTCCAGGCAAATGGGGTTTTCTCACAGTCTCTCTGGCATGCTGGCTACAGCCTCGGAGGATCAGTCTTCTTTCTTCAAGTTCTCCAACAGACTGCCCCAATCTCTCAGGTAAGCAGAGCGTTTACAGTAGGTGGATCTCACGCCCCCTCCCCCAACTTAGGAACAAAAGGCTGTCAGGGGAGGAATTAAACCTGCAAATGGGACAACGTACACATAAGGGATACAGAATGGTCAGTGAACCACGCCCAAACATTAACCCACACAAAATGGTATACAATCCACAATATTCCACCATCACAACCTCTCCCTCCTTCTGAGTAAGTGAGTATGCCATGAGGTCTAAACAGACCTCTGGCCATCTCACTTAAGTCCTTGTTGCTCAGCTGTGGATAGTCTATGGTTCTTCTTGCCGGGACAGTCCATCAGCGTTCTGGTGTTGGCTTCCACGCTTGTATTGGATGAAGAAGCTGTAAATAGTCCCTTGTACAGCAGTAGGGTTGGAAGGACAAGCTTTCCTTTGTGTCCTCCTTCACTCAAATTGTGTTTCCTGCACCCACAAATCGACATTGTAGATCTCCCACATAATTTCCTAAGAGAATATCTGCAGGCATGCCGCTCATCACCCCAACCACACATTGCTTGATCCCAAAGCCAAAGTCCAGATCTACAGTCGCCTTTGGAATTGTCCTCCTTTGTCCTCCAGCCAATTCAATAACAATCCCTGGTCCATGATGTATCGCCTCTGGCCGAACCACCCGGGGATCAGCTATTGTGAAAAATGCCCCAGAGTCACAAAATCCAATGACTCTGTCCATCCAGCACAACCTCCTGTAAGTGCTTACTTTGATGGTGAGAGGAACTCGGGGCTGTGGCTCGCATCCCATAAACCCCTAGTGGCCAACTATGAGTGTCTGAGTCATTCCTCAATCGAATAGCAGGGCAAGTGTTTTGCAAATGCCCAGGCTGCCCACATCGATAATATCTTCTCTGTGTCAGACTCCTTCTAATGTGCATTCTGGAGAAGGCAGTAGGAGAACCTGGTAACAGAGGCCGGAGGCCATACACTCTAATAGGGGTGTCGCGGGCGGAGGAGGGGACGCCGCGCTCTCCCTCTGCTCGGGTCCGGCTGCCGCGGCTGCTGCGGCCTGCTGCTGCTCGGTGGCTCGAGCGATAGGCCGGATCCCGGGGACTCGAGCGGCGCTCCTCGCCCGTGAGTGAAAGGGGATTGGGTTTTGGGATAGTTTATTGTCCGTGACGCCACCCACGGTTGTGGTGATTAAGTGGACACCACCGCTGCTCTGTCTGGGGAGCCCGGGAGGGATGGTATGGAGCAGCCAGTTGTTGATTTGCCCCTCCGTGGGTAGCGGAGTTTGGTGCTCCCGGGGCCCAGTGATGGGGGCTGGTATGGTGGACAGGCGGGTATGGGGCCTGTGGAGGTGCAGGGGCAACGCTGTGCCGCACGGCACGGAGGTACTCACTCAGCCAGTAAACACGACACAGTTCTCGGTAAACAAACGGCTGGTTGGACGGGTCCCTCGGACGGTTACGGTGCTGATGTTCCCTGCAGTTAGCGGTGACGGTCTCTTCCCTGCACCTATGAAAAGTCTCTTTGGTAGCGATGGGTTCCCACCGGTTACCCGCTCCCCGGCTTGGATATGGGCCGGAGGAGCCCCTCTCTTGCCCGCAGGCGCTGGCCCTGGGAAACTGGTGCCTTGGCGATGGCGGTGTCTCCCCTTAACGGTCGGACTGTTGCCTTCAATCGGGACTTGGTTGTTAGGAGACAGAGGTCCCCTTCACTGACGGATTTGGCAAATTATGGCGACTCCTAGCCTTGCCGGGATCCGAAAGGCCCCTGCCCTGGTGCTGACTGTTCTTTGTATACTGCTCCGGTACCGCCGGGTCACCACCCGTCCGCGGTCCTTCCAGCAACCTCCAAGCAGTCCCTCTGCAGACTATCACCGCCGTCCGCTGACCTTGCTGTCTCAGTCCGGGGCACACACCCGGACCAACTTCAGGCTTCTTGCTGTCACTTTTCTCTCACTACAACTCCACTGTTTACTCCTCCACTCTAGCCCTCAGCTAGACTCCAACTCCTCTCACTTCCTCCTCCAAACTCTATCTGCCTGGTTCTTCCCGCCTCCAGGGCTGTGAACTCCGCGGTGGGCGGAGCCAACCGCCTGGCCCACCCCCTGGTGTGGACATCAGCCCCTGGAGGAAGGCAACAAGGATTTTAGGTTAGCCTTGGTGTACCTGCCGGGAATGTGGGGTGCATGTGATGTTGTGACCTGTGACCCCTGGCTTGCCCAGGGCATCACATTCCCCCTTAGCAAAACGCAGACCGTCCTCGGGCTGCCCGTCCAACACCGGTTTTATTTTCCTTTTTGTTTTTCTGTAAAATAGAAAAAACGGTAACATATATACAAGTTATGACATCATCCCACATCGGGAGGTTCAGTGCTTAAACGTTGTAAACATTAAAACGGTTAACGGTTACGGTCTCCGCTCTCTCTCACCCAAGCAACCTGGCCCTGATGCTGCCCCTAAAACCCAGGCAGCACCCCTTGACCCCAGTCCAGCACAAGTTACCCGAGCGGGATCTGTCCTTCCCCTCCAGAGGGTAGCCACCGGTTCCTGTGGTGGCTGGGCCCCAGCCTGCTCTGCTGTGGGCCCTCCCTCCAACCTGCCTCTCCGGAGGCGGTAAATGCGGAAACGGTAACGGTAACACAACTTATTTACAAGCCACTAGCGTCTGTGGTTGCCCTGCAAGTTCACGGGCTTGTCCATAGAAAGTTCTCTATGCAAATTTTTCAAACGGTCCCCACGAGGACAACGGTGCCACTCATTTACCTCCCCTTGAGGCGGGGGAGTGCTGGTAGTAGGTGGGGAGACTGAGGGAATGGCCTCGTGGATGGTGTGGGGATCCAGGGTGAGCAGCTTGGCAATGGTGGCATACCGGGGAAGCCTGACTTCCTCCTCCCCACAGTTCAGCACCCTCACGGGCACCCTCCCCTTCTTTACGTCTACCACCCCTCGGGCGGCCATTACAGTGGGCCAGTGCTCGGAGGGTATGGGCTCCATCATGGCAGGGTAGTCACGCCCCTGAGGCCCTACTGCTGCCCTACACCAAATCATCATCTCACTCCTAGGGGGCACAATCAACGGAGCAACATCCATCACTCTCACTCCACCAATCTCTCCTCCTGTTGAGTTTACATGCTGGCGGTACATCAAGGCTCGGATCTCACGCTGCACAGCTCTCTGTCGGCTCCCCGCCGCCGTGGCGGCCAGCTGTTGCAGTAGAGCCAACACATCACCCATACAGTGCTCCATCACATTGGTTCCTAGCACTATCTTCGGGTTATGATCACTGGGTTCATTCATGATCACAATCATACCCTGGTGTTGCAGTTCAGCTTGCCCCACTGTCATAGCCACCTGTTTATACCCCACTTGGGTCAATGGGAGTCCATTAGCAGCAATTAGCGTTATACTAGTATCTGGGGGTGCCAGCTCGTCTATCCCCCAATACCGCTGGTACAATGTGTATGGTATGGTGGTTACCTGTGATCCAGTGTCCAAGAGAGCCATCACCGGTATGCCATCCACAGCCACGGGGATGATGGGCCGGGCCCCGATATACCGGTCCCGCCAGTCTGGGGGGCCACGGGGTTCTACTCCTGAGGATTGGCCCGGGGCCCCAGGGGTTGCTCGTTTAACGGGCACTGTCGGAAGTAATGCCCAGGCTTATGGCACTTGTAGCAGGTTGGAGGTCTGCTCCGTGGGTTGTTAGCACTTCTCCGCTGCATCCAGGGGACATCCTCAGGGGTGTCGGCAAGCTGTATCTGTGCTGGAGGCTGAGATCTGGTCAAAGGTTGGAGTGCAGCAAGAATCTTGGCGAGGTCTCCGTCCATGCGACGGACCTGGGCTGCCAGTTCCTCCATCGTGCTGCTTGGGGCTGTAGGTATTGGAGAGGTTGGTAGGGCAGGGGCCACCACAACGGGGGCTGTCTCAATGGGCCACGGGGCTGGCTCCAAGATTTCTGAGGCTGGGGGCTGTAGTGCTTTAATGGCCCATTCCTTTAACACGGCAAAGTCCACATCAGGGTGTTCTAGGGCCCAGAGCCGGAGTTGTTTGCGATCCTCAGGGGATTTCATCCCCTGCACAAATTGCTCTACTAACATCTTGTTGCTGTCCGCCTCATTGATAGGATTCACCCGCTTTAGCGTGCGGAGGGCGGTTTGCAGACGTAAAGCATAGTCCCGAATGCTATCCACAGACCGTTGCCAGCACTGGTAAAACTGCATCCTCAGCTCAAGTCCGGGTCTCAAAGGCAGTCTGTAGCTTCTCAAAGATGGTGGCTACAGAGAGCCGGTCCCCCTCGGCCCAGGTCTCCGCCTCCTGCTCAGCCGCACCGGTTAACTGGCCCAGCACTACCGCTGCACGTTGCTTATCGGTCAGGGGGTACAGTTCTAGCAACGGGTTAAGCTTTTTCCGGAAGACCTGTAAAGCATCAGGTCTCCCGTCATACTGCGGTAGCCAGGTAGCTCCGGGCGCATAGGGCAAGGAGAACGGCATCACCTGAGCGAGTGCGGGGGCCACGGCACCTCCCGCCAGCGCGGCCGGGACCTGGGCAGGCCCATTCTCATCCACGGGTGCCACTGCAGCTGCGACCACCGCTCCTCCAGCGGCTCCGTCGGGCGCAGACATCTTGTTTCCGTCCCCCTTAGCCTCTTTCCGGCCAAAGATGGCGACTTCTGAAATTTTCCGGCCGGATACCTCCGGCGGTCACAAGGCGCACCTCTACCCAACGGCAGAGCGGTAAGATCCTGTTCGTGACGCCAAGTTGTCGCGGGCGAAGGAGGGGACGCCGCGCTCTCCCTCTGCTCGAGTCCGGCTGCCGCGGCTGCTGCGGCCTGCTGCTGCTCGGTGGCTCGAGCGATGGGCCGGATCCCGGGGACTCGAGCGGCGCTCCTCGCCCGTGAGTGAAAGGGGATTGGGTTTTGGGATAGTTTATTGTCCGTGACGCCACCCACGGTTGTGGTGATTAAGTGGACACCACCGCTGCTCTGTCTGGGGAGCCCGGGAGGGATGGTATGGAGCAGCCAGTTGTTGATTTGCCCCTCCGTGGGTAGCGGAGTTTGGTGCTCCCGGGGCCCAGTGATGGGGGCTGGTATGGTGGACAGGCGGGTATGGGGCCTGTGGAGGTGCAGGGGCAACGCTGTGCCGCACGGCACGGAGGTACTCAC
The DNA here is from genome assembly GCF_048569485.1 of Anomaloglossus baeobatrachus. NCBI lineage: Eukaryota > Metazoa > Chordata > Amphibia > Anura > Aromobatidae > Anomaloglossus > Anomaloglossus baeobatrachus. Next base: position 56,684,641 of record NC_134361.1, on the reverse strand, counting down.
TCAGCCAGTAAACACGACACAGTTCTCGGTAAACAAACGGCTGGTTGGACGGGTCCCTCGGACGGTTACGGTGCTGATGTTCCCTGCAGTTAGCGGTGACGGTCTCTTCCCTGCACCTATGAAAAGTCTCTTTGGTAGCGATGGGTTCCCACCGGTTACCCACTCCCCGGCTTGGATATGGGCCGGAGGAGCCCCTCTCTTGCCCGCAGGCGCTGGCCCTGGGAAACTGGTGCCTTGGCGATGGCGGTGTCTCCCCTTAACGGTCGGACTGTTGCCTTCAATCGGGACTTGGTTGTTAGGAGACAGAGGTCCCCTTCACTGACGGATTTGGCAAATTATGGCGACTCCTAGCCTTGCCGGGATCCGAAAGGCCCCTGCCCTGGTGCTGACTGTTCTTTGTATACTGCTCCGGTACCGCCGGGTCACCACCCGTCCGCGGTCCTTCCAGCAACCTCCAAGCAGTCCCTCTGCAGACTATCACCGCCGTCCGCTGACCTTGCTGTCTCAGTCCGGGGCACACACCCGGACCAACTTCAGGCTTCTTGCTGTCACTTTTCTCTCACTACAACTCCACTGTTTACTCCTCCACTCTAGCCCTCAGCTAGACTCCAACTCCTCTCACTTCCTCCTCCAAACTCTATCTGCCTGGTTCTTCCCGCCTCCAGGGCTGTGAACTCCTCGGTGGGCGGAGCCAACCGCCTGGCCCACCCCCTGGTGTGGACATCAGCCCCTGGAGGAAGGCAACAAGGATTTTAGGTTAGCCTTGGTGTACCTGCCGGGAATGTGGGGTGCATGTGATGTTGTGACCTGGGACCCCTGGCTTGCCCAGGGCGTCACAGGGGCATCTATGGTGCAGGGGTCAGTGGTACACTCCTGTGGAGGTGATGGTAACTCTTCCTCAGGCGGGATGGAATGCACAAAATGCACCGGACTAGATAGAGGTGCGTGGCGGTCCCTCCGAGTCCTTGCGGGACAGCTGGATTGCAGGTGGCCAGTTTGCCCGCACCCATAACATCTCCTCTCTGTGATTCCCCCAGGGCGTAGTCGGAACTGTTGGGGCCCAGGATTGTGATCCGTGGTCGTCATCGGCCTGTGGCTGGTTGGAGGTGCAGATATAACTGGAGAGGGCAGGGGAGAAGGAGCAGGCTGTGTCTTATTGTCCAGAAGCCCCCTCCATTGTGGTCGGATAGTAAGGGCCTCATCAGCTAGGGCTGTAGCTCCATCCAAGGTGCATGGCGTGCGCTCTCTGACCCATTCCCGTATTTCTGAGGGACACTTGTACAGAAATTGTTCTATAAGAAATACCTGTATAACGTCTTCCACAGTGAAGGCGTCTTCCGCTTCCAGCCATCTCCGACATGCCTGGGACATGTTATGGGCATACATCCTAAACGACCCCCCCGTGGTGCATGGGAAGTCTCGAAACTGTGCCCTATGTGAGTCTGGGGTGATGGCATGGTAATCCAGAATAGTCCGCTTTACAATGTTATAATCCCCCGGTTCCGCTGTGAGTCAATGGTGCGATAAGCCTCTGCCAGCTTTCCGTTCAGGAGACCCACTAACAAACACATCCAGCCAGAATGGGGAACCTCCATCATGACACACTGTTGCTCAAAGTCCTTGAAGAACCCATCCACATCTCCGGAAGCCTCATCAAATGGCTTGAAGTCCGCCCGGGTGATCCGCACAGGCTCCTGGATCCCTGGGTTTACACTCCAACTCGCATTACTCCCTCTGTCGGACTCCATTGCTTCTTGTCTCCTCTATGCTCGGCGAGCAGCCTGCTCCTTATATTCCTGAGATACACCGGGACCAAGAGCTGCCATCTCTTCTTCGAACCACACCACCCACTGGCTTTTTGGGGCAGGGATCCCCGTCCCCAGTGTTTGTCAGTCAGACATCTGGGAGGAGGTGGACTGGCTCTCACCCACAAGTAGGTCAATTAAGGCTTCTTTACTCAGTCCCTGGTAGCTCAGGCCCAGATCTTTAGCTCTCTCCTTTAGACTGGAAGCAGTCCAGTTTCTGTACTCACTCTGTTGGTGGATCTCCATTAGGCTGCGCTCTGTTGATCCCGCCGCTGCCACCAGTTGTCACGGGGTCCTTCTCCCATATCACATAATCAACAGAGCGAGAGATGGCTGTACAATCCAATAAGCATTTATTCCAAGAAAATCAAACGGTCCATGCAATAATCGACAAATCAGAGGGTAAAATTGTCCAGTAATGGCATAAATGTCCCAGGGATCAGTCACAATCCTCCAGCAGACCTTTTCCAGGCAAATGGGGTTTTCTAACAGTCTCTCTGGCATGCTGACTGCAGCCTCAGAGGATCAGTCTTCTTTCTTCAAGTTCTCCAACAAACTGCCCCAATCTCCCAGGTAAGCAGAGAGTTTACAGTAGGTGGATCTCACGCCCCCCTCCCCCAACTTAGGAACAGAAAGCTGGCAGGGGAGAAATTAAACCTGCAAATGGGACAATGTACACATAAGGAATACAGAATGGTCAGTGAACCACGCCCAAACATTAACCCACACAAAATGGTATACAATCCACAATATTCCACCATCACACGGACCCTGCAGCTGGCGGCCAGAAATCCTCAGTTCTGGAGCTGCTCCGCCTTCTGATAGTGGCAGCGGCCGGGTACTGCACATTCGCCTCCCATTCTAATCAATAAGAGGCGAATGTGCAGCACCTGGCCGTGGACGCTATCAGAAGACAGAGCAGCTCCGGAATTAGGCTATGTACGCACGTTGCGTAATTACATGCAGTTACGCGGCGCTTTGTAGCGCAGCGTAACTGCATGCGTCCTGCGTCCCCTGCACAGTCTATGGAGATTGTGCAGGGGCCGTGCGCACGTGGCGTCTTAGAGCGCAGCGCTTTGGCTGCTGCCCTAAGCGCTGCGTTCTAAGAAGTGACATGTCACTTCTTCCGTGCGCTTTGCCGGCAGCTCCTGCTCTGTCTATGGCAGGAGCTGCAGGCAGAGCGCATGGAATCGGCTTTTTTTTTTTTTTCTCTACGGACATTTTCTGCAGCGATTTGAAACGCACGTGTGCTCTTCAGATCGCTGCAGAAATTTCTGCAGGGCTAGTACGCAACGTGCGCATATAGCCTTAAGCATTTCAAGCCGCCTGCTGCTGCCGCCGGGACTGAAATCAGCTGATCGGCGGGGGTGCAGAGTGTTGTACCCCGGCCAATCAGACATTGATGACCTATCCTAAGGAGAGGCTATTGATGTCAAAGCAGTGGACAACCCCTTTAAGAAAAACACCAAAATCATAAAAAGACTGAGGAGCAAAACAATAATCTCCATTGAGGTATTTATTAGGTTGATATCAGTCTTTTCCCAAAGCTCAGAAAAGCCAATGAGGTTTGTTTTCAGCAGATAGATAAAATCATGCTCTATAGAACACAAACTAATATTTCCTATAGGGGTAAAATAATATCAAAAAACAAAGCAGCACTCCAAAACGTCCAAAATGACCGCGGTTTATTGACTCCTGTCGATCCCATAGAGTTGAATGTTTGTGGAATGATTGTATGGTGGAATCATTTTTTATTTTTTGCAGCTCTTGGCAATGTCTTAGTTTTTGCGACATTCACGGAGCGTAGCACATGAAGTGTTTAATCAGAAAGCGTTTTAATTGCTTTAATTACACGAGACCTTCTTAACTTAGACAGGAGCTAGCAGGACTGCGCGCTGCAAGCCACCATTACTGTCACCGAGAGGAGGCTGAGCACAGAGAATAGCAATTTTATCCAACAGCTCTTGATTTTTGGATACTTGCTCTGCTCATTATTCCAACAAACAGCCGTCTTCGGAGACAATGGAATTAAAGCGTTCATTCATCACATGTTCATTCCAGAATTACCTCATATTAGTATTACACCAACTCCGCTCCTTCTAGCTCTATATTATTTGACTATTACAGCATTTAATAGGGTTCCGAAATAGACTAGATATCGAAGCATAGAAGAGCTGATTTGTAGGAGCCTCAAACATGTCCGAATTTATCCAGTATTCACATGTTATCCTATACATTTTAGATCCAATACTGGTGGCCCGCACCCAACTCATATGACACGGTCACCGGGGTCTGGGGGTACTCGTTACCAGGCCATGGTTCTTCTCTGGGATGTTACGGCAGCAGGACCCAGCTCTGTAACCCCAACAGTATCGTTTTAAGATGATGGTGGGGATTATTTACAGGGTATATGTCGTGACACCACCTGTGGTATGCGACAAGATAGGTGCCGCTGCTGCTATCAGTTCCCTGGGGGTCGTTGGTGATGCAGCTGAGTTGGTATAGCTCTCCACAGGTACAGCTGGGCCCCAGGGCTGTTGGGAGTAGTAGTCTTTACAAATGATGGAGGGACTTAACGATGGGGTGCGGGACCGTGGACGCCGGTAATAACTGGAGAACACAGGGACCGTAGTTTCCTTTACCTTTTACTCGGTGGAAGATGATACAGGCCCGGGAGACTGGTCCAGTTGATAACGTGGTTCCAGTCAGCCTGGAAGCAATTGAGGGGATCCACCAAGCCAGGTGGGTTCAGAGGCCTTCGTTCTTGCGCTGTAAAGTGTGGGTCCCTGCTTGAAGCTACGCTGCGGCCTTCTTCCTTGTGTCGGTACTGGTTCTCACCCATATAGCAGGCAGCGCAAGCCTTTTACTGGTGCTGCTCCTTTGGTCACGGCTCCTGGGTCTACTATGCTGTGTGGGCACTCTGTGGGCTGGAAAATCTGCAGTCTCCTGTCCTCCGGATTTAGCTGCGGAGACTTCAGTACCCACACAACCTCAGACTCCAGGGTCTGGGCCACTGCGCTCGGCCCTGAGGAAGCTCTGGTGCAGCTCCCTTCTCAGAGACAGTCTTCTCTCTCTTGCTCTTGACTTGTTCTGTCCTGCTCAGTTTCACTTTCGTGTGTGTGTGTGTGTGTGTGTGTGTGTGTTACTAACCCCTCCCCTAGGCCAGAATGCACAGGGAAGCTCCCCATAAACTGGGTGTTTGCCTTGCTTCCAGGCATAGCATCACCCCCTTTGAGGAGGGCAACGCTACTGTGACAACAAACCACTGGGGTGCCACACTTACAAAGTGGTCTGGGGCTGGCATTACTTCCAGACAAACCTGGGGAAATGCTGGGGCCCACCAGAGATCTTTACTTATCAAGCAAGTACTGTCTGTGTTATGTTCGCTGAGCCGGCAGGGGATATAGCAGACCCACTGGCCCGACACACACAGAAAACCCAGAGGGGCTTGACTACGAACCCACACCTGGTTTTAACCAGAGCCTCTAATAGTGAGGGTGTTACGCTGCAGGTGTGAGTCCAGGTGCCACTCGGGAGGACTGATGTTGTGACGGCTGGCCTCAGGGGTGCGGGAGAGAAAGTCTCTGATGGCGGATAACAATGGCAGCAGTTGTTGAGGCTTCGGCCAGGATGGATGGATGGTTGTAGCAGCAGCGACTGTCGTGGATACTTGCGGGAGCTTGTACTGTAGTAGACAGCCGATGTGGATGGTCGCAGCAGCAGATAGGAGCATGCTGTAATAGAGGTACAGGTCGGCAACAATACAATATCAGTAAGAGCAGCAGCACTGAGAACTAGCAACTAAACTAACACATTGCCCAGGCACCTTCTAAAGGGAGGAAGTGCCTTAAATACCTGCAGCCTCTCAGATGAACTGAGAGGCATTTCCGGATGAAGGAACGTTGGCCCTTTAAGAAAAGGGACCCGGAAATATCCTTTGGGCAGAGGCCGGAAGCCTGCAAGGTGCACAAAAGCTCTGGGTGACAGCAGCATGGGATGGGGATGGAACAGCCTCTGCAGGATGCCCGGACAGGTGAGGAAACAGACGTTCCCGCCTGGGGAGAGGGGCAGGACAGTGCGGAGACGCCGGTATGGGTATTACAGTCTGCCATACATATTATTATTTTAAAGGGTTGTTCCAATCTTTATAAAATTGTAATACTATCTGAAAACGGGTTGAAAAATGGTGAAAAAAACCTCCTAATCCCCTGCTGTTCCAAAACTCCCAGTCCACAGTTCCCTCACTGACTTTGGTTAGAGCTATTGCACACCAATGAATGACTTCATCCAACCTCACAAATGTAATGTGCTCAGTGGAGAAGAGCGGATAGTGGTACTGGTGCAGCAATTTGCAAATAAAAATTTCTATTTTTATAAAATCTGATTACTCCTTTAAAATAAGCTTAGCTCAGCTATTTAAGCAATTTACCAACAAGGTGGCATACATATGAAGAAATGAGCCACCCCCGGCCATGCGGGTGCCACTCTCCTTCGCCAACGAGACTCCGTCTCTGGACGTGACTTGAGGTGGGGTGCATTGCACTTACTTGCTTCTTGGGGCCGCTGTCCATCACCTCAGCTGCCAGTCATTGTCAGACAGTAAGACACGCAATGCCAGAATTTACTTGGCCAACCATTCTTGCTTACTTTTATTCTTCACACTGTTAGTACAGATATGGCCTTCCTTTCACTCTATGTGGGATAATACTCCTCAGGCCAGGGCCACACGGGGATCTACTGCGATCCTCGCATGACACTCTGCTCACGCTTTCAGCACAGCAGGAGCCGAGCGTCATGCGAGTGTCACTGCGACTGAGGTCCGATCATCTTATCGGACTTCAACTGCGGGGGAAGGGCCGACTGCTGAGGAGAGGGTCGGCGCTGCGGATGGGAGGGAGAGATTTCTCTCCTCATTAGCCGGCTATTGCCATTCTTGCCCTGCAATCGCGGTACACCAGTGTACTACGAGTGCAGTGCGATTGTTCGCTCACACCATAGACTTGAATGGGTGCGAGAGAAACAAGGATCACATTGCACCCGCAGCATGCTGCGATTGTTTTCTCGGTCCAATTAGGGCTGAGAAAATAATTGCCCATGGGTGCTGGCACACAGGCTAATATTGGTCTAAGTGGAATGCGATAAAACATAGCATACCACTCGCTCCGATTTTCATGCCGTGTGGCTTAGGCCTCATTCTGAGTCTCGCTATCTTGGACCTTGTCCTCAATAGTCCAGGGTATGAGCCTCCTTCCTTATGATACTGCACACCTTTGCCTACTGCTGGGTGAGCCATAGGTTCCGGACCTCCAGAGGTTATCTCGGGGTTTCCTGACTGGCCCTCGCACCAAGGCTACTACCTCTCACTTTGAACCCACTTTTCAACTGCCTTCATCTGTAGCCACCTTGTCTAGCCATCCGTCCTGCACTGTCATTACCTTAACCCTATATCTAATATCTCTTCTAAAACTCGCTTTACTGCTAACCTAACCTGACGTTAGGTAGCAGAATTTGGCAACCTGTTCTCTAAAAAAAACACTTAAATACTAACACATGCATTATATTGTTTAACAGTATACACAAGACATAGTATATTTACATCATGGGGCACTGGTTTCCTATTAAACAGAGTATAGGGCACTCCAAAACAGAGATTACTTTTGATCTGTGGACAGAAGGATCTGGTGTTATCTCTATTTATGACTACTACCTCTTTGCTAACAATGCAAATGGGAGTCCGGCCAAGGTTCTCTCCACCAAATAACAAGTATGATGAAACCAGCGAGGACGGCATTGCACCCCCCCATCTCTCCAAATTTTACAGCAGCTCCATGGTTTATTTCTATTTTTGTTATTTTTTGTTTCACACTTTCAGCGCCGATTCATCAGTTGCAGTTTATTGAACACCATTTTCTTTTTTTGTTTTGTGATATTCGCTAATGTTTTTTTGCACCAAATTCTTAAAAACTGTGTACGTGGTTCATGAATTTAGTGCAAAACAAAAAACCTGACATTTTGTAAAAGTCACATTTCATAAATCTGTATAAATCACCTGCATAAGCAAAAGATTTGGAGGAACAATAAAAAAAAAGACTTAAAAGGGAAGAAAAGATGAAAAGTGGCACAAAATGTATATAGTGTAAGGCACTAATACTAAAGCCACTAAAAAGGAGCAAATTACTCCACAAAAATGGACACAACAAGGAGGACAGGCAAGCATGAGAATCATCTTGTAAGTCTATGGAGGCAAGGGAAGCATGGATTAATCTGGTAAGTCTATGGAGGCCAGGCAAGCATGAGATTAGTCTCACAAGTCTATGGAGTCTAGGCAAGTATGAGATTAGTCTTGTACGTCTATGGAGGCTAGGCAAGCATGAGATTAGTCTTGTACGTCTATGGAGGCCAGGCAAGCATGAGAATCATCTGGTAAGTCTATGGAAGCCAAGCAAGAATGAGATAAGTCCCGTAAGTCTATAGAGGCTAGGCAAGCATGAGATTCATCTGGTAAGTCTATGTAAGCCAAACAGGAATGAGATAAGTCTCATAAGTCTATGGAGGCCAGGCAAACATGATATTCATCTGGTACGTCTATGGAGGCCAGGCAAGCATGAGATTAGTCTTGTACGTCTATGGAGGCAAGGCAAACATGACATTAGTCTCATAAGTCTATGGAAGCTAGGCAAGCATGAGATTCATCTAGAAAGTCCATGGAAGCCAGGCAAGCATGACACTGACAATTGTTTTACATGGGTTTTACGAGAAGTACTTTTATGGAACAGTTACAAGGAAAAGTAAAATGTAGCCCAGTTTGACTTATCTACAGGTTTACAGTTGATCTATATATCGCTTTATTATTCTGCAGCAAAAAGCTCCTGGAAAAGAATTGTTCAATATGAGTTGTAGCCATTTGAACCTCACCGAGAAAGAATACTTTGGTTTGGAGTTCAAGAATCACACAGGCTATCAAGTAAGTTGCAGATCTTTGATGTTTCCCTCTTTATTTTAGTTTATATTGCTTCCAAGAAACTTAATGCACACATAGAGTATTGTCAGAATAGCAATAATCTAGGCAATGAATATTAGGTGGCTTAATACAGTCATAGATACATATGTATGGTACATACTGTAAGTATGGAGGAGGTATGAAAACTGATGGTGCTACTCAGTCTTGGGTGGTGAGGAGTTGTATATTGTATATACTCCCAGAAGTAACAGTAGGTAATTTATTTACATAAAATAATTTAAAATACAATGCGTTTCGGCCATAAGACCTTCTTCAGGTGCATATAATAAAAATGTATAGCACTCAGGCAAAATGTGCAACCTGTATGCGCATATGGATGTGTTGTGGATGTACCCACTATAGGTATGAAAGAAAAATGAAACCCTTCCAAATGCCATGATAAGTTGCATTTAAAAAAAATTGTCAAATTGTGGACAAAAAATATTTTCACGTATACATCTCCTAGAGATCGGTCAGGTGAAAATGCCTTAGACAGAATCGTATATTGGGACTGAAATTGATGTAAAGAATAGATATGGGGAAACCCGCAGATATTTGGATTCCGCGAGTCCAGCTGGACTTTGAACAAAAAAAAAAAAAAAAAAAATCGAACATTTGCCTGGACAATGAACCCCATATAAGTCTAAGAGAACCCGAAAATTGTGCTGTAAAATGGTGGTAGAAAGGGCTATGGGGATTAGAGCAGAACAGTTATACTTACCGAGTCTCCTGCGCTGCTGTAACACTACCTCTGGGTCCGCTTATTAACCCTCATACATATTCACTGCTTCCCCGCCCACAGTCAGTCCCAGCATCTGTGATTGGTTGCAGTCAGACATTGCCCCCACCATGTGTGACAGCGTCTGTGATTGGTTGGAATCACACATGCTGTCTGCGTCCCTATAGTGGTGTAAAAATAAATGAATAAGTAAATTGTTGTAGGGTCCCCCCATACTATGACACCCACCACAGATAAAGCATATGGCTACAGGCTGTTGCCCCCAACCATGTGCTTATTTTGGCTGTGTATCAAAATAAGAGGAACCGCATGCAGCTTTTTTTAATTATCTAAATCATTTAAAAAAAAAAAAAAACAGCGTGCGGTCCCCCCAATTTTGATACCCAGTCATGATAAAGCCGCCAGCTGGGGGCTGGTATGCTCAGGCTGGGGAAGCCCATGGTTATTGGCTCCCCCAGCCTAAAAATAGTAGCCTGCAGCTGCCCAGAATTGTCACATCCATTAGATGTGACAATCCCAGCACTTTACCCAGCTCATCTCGATTGCCCCGGTGCGGTGACAATCAGAGTAATTTAAGGGTTTAACGACGGCTCACAGCTGCCACTAAGCCCTGAATTAGTAATGGGAGGCATCTAAGAAACCCCCCCGTTACTAATACTCTAAGTGAAAAGAAATAAAACCCAAACACATAAAATCCTTTATTTGAAATAAAATACAAAAAAACACCCACAGCATCCCACCTGTGACCGCAGGTAAACTGACCTCAGGTGACCTCATTGAACTCAGTGACCTCAACTCAGGTGAATTCATCCATTTCAATGAGACCTGCACCCCATGGTAGAAAGCACACATTTTTTGGCAAGAGATGCAGTTATGGTGCTGAAATTTCTACACCACATTCCTGCCCCAATACTGAAATATATGCGGTCATTTCAGCACCAAATTTGCATTTCCTGGCAGAAAACTGCACTGAAATGGCATCAAAACAGTTTTTTGTGTTCTTTGTCAAGAGGTGCATATTTGGTGCTGAAATTTATATACCAAATTCCTGTACCAATACTACTACTTGCAACCCCCACCCCCCCCCCATCAAAACGTGATGCGGTTTGTGAGCCTTTTTTTTTGCCAAGAGATGCAGATTTGGTGCAGGAATTTGGGCTATAAATTCCAGCACCAAAATTTCCATTTCCTGGCTGAAAACCGCACAAAAAACACAATTTTTAGACTGTTTCGGTGCAGTTTTCTACCAGAAGATGCAAATTTGGTGCTGAAATGTCAGAACTAGATTTCTAGACCAAATTTGCCGCATTTCTGGGGTGACTGCAGGCTGCTATTTTTTTTTTATCCTGTAGGGCTAATAACCATCGGCCTCCCCACGCTGAGAATACCAGTCCCCAGTTTTTGGCTTTATCTTGGCTGGGTATCAAAATTGAGGGGTGGCGTATTTGTAAAAATAATTTAAATAATTAAAAAAGTAAATGCCACATGGAGTCCCTCGTATTTTGATACACAGCCAAGGTAACGCATATGGCTTGGGACTGCAGCCTGTAGCCGTGGGCTTTATTTGCACTGGATATCACAATATGGGGGACCCTATGGCAATTTTATTATTTATTTATTTTTACACTGAGAAGTCAGTGTCCGGGGTCCGCGCACGGCCACTAGATGTCCGGTACGGACCTCGAATGTTACAGTTGGGGTTCACTCATCCTTACATACAAGTTCTATCCATGATATTTGTACCTATTATGCTACAACGCTGTTCACATGCACATGGATTTTTGTGGATGGATTTTTCTGCACCAAATTATGGAGATGTACAATTTTGATTTGAGACACAGATTAAGTTCCCCAACACAAGTCTATTGATCCATGAAAAAACAAAACAGACAGCACTCAGATGCCATCCATGCCCTGGTCATTTTTTTACTGACTGTTTGCTAGGACAAGCTGGAGAAACCTTTTTATACAAGAAAAACCTGATGAAAGTCGGACTGTTTATTGGACACATATGGAACATCCTTGACACTTTTGTTGCTAGTTATTAAATGTTATGTACGTAAAATACATGTATAAATTCAACTTTGGCTTTTGACATTGTAGGTGTGGCTGGGACTTCTTAAACCAATAACCAAGCAAGTAAAAAGTAAGTCCTAATATTGTAGTATATACGGTAAATGTGGAAAGTGTGTAACATGATTGCCTATATAACGTAGGGCTGTGATTCTATCACATACAAATGCATCTCAATAAATTAGAATATCAAAAAGGTAATTTATTTCAGTAATTCAATACAAAAAGGGAAACATATATTATATAGAGTCATTACACACAGAGGGATCTATTCCTATATATTATATAGAGTCATTACACACAGAGGGATCTATTGCTATATATTATATAGAGTCATTACACACATAGGGATCTATTCCTATATATTATATAGAGTCATTACACACAGAGGGATCTATTCCTATATATTATATAGAGTCATTTCACACAGAGTGATCTGTTCCAATATATTATATAGAGTCATTACACACAGAGGAATCTTAATCTATTCCTATATATTATATAGAGTCATTACACACAGAGGGATCTATTCTTATATATTATACAGAGTCATTACACACAGAGGGATCTTTTCCTATATATTATATTATACAGAGTCATTAGACACAGAGGGATCTATTCCTGTATATTAGAGAGAGTCATTACACACAGACGGATCTATTGCTATATATTATATAGAGTCATTACACACAGAGGGATCTATTCCTATATATTATATAGAGTCATTACACACAGAGTGATCTATTCCTGTATATTATATAGCGTCATTACACACAGAGGGATCTATTCCTATATATTATATAGAGTCATTACACACAGAGGGATCTATTCCTATATATTATATAGAGTCATTACACACAAAGGGATCTATTGCTATATATTATATAGAGTCATTACACACAGAGGGATATATTCTTATATATTATATAGAGACATTACACACAGAGGAATCTTAATCTATTCCTATATATTATATAGAGTCATTACACACAGAGGAATCTTAATCTATTCCTATATATTATATAGAGTCATTACACACAGAGGGATCTATTCCTATATATTATATAGAGTCATTACACACAAAGGGATCTATTGCTATATATTATATAGAGTCATTACACACAGAGGGATATATTCTTATATATTATATAGAGACATTACACACAGAGGAATCTTAATCTATTCCTATATATTATATAGAGTCATTACACACAGAGGGATCTATTCCTATATATTATATAGAGTCATTACACACAGAGGGATCTATTCCTATATATTATACAGAGTCATTACACACAGAGGGATCTATTCCTATATATTATACAGAGCCATTCATTACACACAGAGGGATCTTTTCCTATATATTATATTATACAGAGTCATTACACACAGAGGGATCTTTTCCTATATATTATATAAAGTCATTACACACAGAGGGATCTATTCCTATATATTATACAGAGTCCTTACACACAGAGTGATCTATTCCTATATATTATATTATACAGAGTCATTACACACAGAGGGATCTATTCCTATATATTATATAAAGTCATTACACACAGAGGGATCTATTCCTATATATTATACAGAGTCCTTACACACAGAGTGATCTATTCCTATATATTATATTATACAGAGTCATTACACACAGAGGGATCTATTCCTATATATTAGAGAGAGTCATTACACAGAGTGATCTATTGCTATATATTATATAGAGTCATTACACACAGAGGGATCTATTCCTGTATATTATATAGCGTCATTACACACAGAGGGATCTATTCCTATATATTTATATAGAGTCATTACACACAGACGGATCTATTCCTATATATTATATAGTCATTACACACAGAGTGATCTATTCCTATATATTATATAGAGTCATTACACACAGAGGGATCTATTCCTATATATTAGAGAGTCATTACACACAGACGGATCTATTGCTATATATTATATAGAGTCATTACACACAGAGGGATCTATTTCTATATATTATATAGTCATTGCACACAGAGGGATCTATTCCTATACATTATATAGAGTCATTACACACAGAGTGATCTATTCCTATATATTATATTATATAGAGTCATTACACACAGAGGGATCTATTTCCAGTGTTTATTTATTTTATTGTTGATGATTATTATCCTGGATTAGCTTGTGAGACGATTGACTGCAGCAGGAGCCTCTCCCTCTTCTTTATCCGCAATAGAGACAAATAATGTTAAGACCTGCTTCTTAACTGAGACCGACATATATTTGTATTCTTTCTAACAGAAATAGCCATTATTGGGCTATAAATATGTTGCAATTAAAATAAATTAAAAAATTATTTATTTTTTTTACTTTATATTATAAGCAGATTTTTTTATGTGGATTTATTTACAAATAATATATCATGCTTTTCCTTTTTGAGACCCTAAAGAAACTATTTTCAAATTCATGGTGAAGTTCTTCCCAGTGGACCCCGGACAGCTGCGAGGAGAGCTCACAAGGTTATCACTCCTTTGTTATATCTGTTACTTACAGTATATCTAGAACGGTTTCCTATATGATGAAAAGTTCTGCTCATGTTATCCCCTTAAAGGATAGAGATACCTTAAAGGCATTTTATTTTTTTTACAGAAATGTATATATTTTTTTAAATAAAAATTATTTTTACTATTGGGCTTAGTTAAAATTTTTGCACTATTTGCCTTTTATAACGTCTGTGATCTCTATCTGATGGGAAAGCTGAACATGGTCATGATAAATCAGCAGAGAGAGAGCAGCTCAAAAAAATTTGTTTAGTTTTTTTATTTGTAAAATGCCCAATAAAATATAGATTAGCTATATTGATTCAGAATTTTTAATATATAATATGTATAGTCTCAGCTATGGTGACGGTTTGTGCTAGTGAGGGCAGTGTTTTATTATATATGTTACCGGCAATGTGTAAAAACAGGCATTCTACAGAATACCTAGGCAATGTATACAATGCCGGAAATGGGTCGTCAAAGTATGAAATACATCAGATGTTCATACATTTCCTAGTCATTCTATAGAATACCTAAATGACAAACAGGCGGATCGTAGAATACTACAGGGGTGCTCCGTCCAAAGGTAGGTAGACAGGCAGGCAGCAGCAGATCTTGTTTGTCAAGAGGGCTTGCTTAAGGTTCAAGATGTTCCTGACCACAATATACGTCTTCGATCTGCTGCTGCTGCTCAGTCCACAGGAAGTGTCCAAGGATTTTTGAGGTGTATGTGCAAGACTAAGTGCCAAACTAACAAATGCCTTTGCGTAAAAAAAAAATGCCATTGTAGCCTCCCGTGCTGCAACAAATAGTCAGGAATGACACTTCTGATTCCTTTTTTTTTCTCAGCAAAGATATCCTGTTGTTCATTTTGCATTTCTTCTTTCATGTTTTTGACTGTTTGTTACTAAAGACTAATAGTCAAAAATGACACGTCTGTTTCTTGGTGTTTTTCCCAGTAAAGATATCCTGTTGTTCATTTAGGATTTCTTCTTTCATTCGTTTTTTTTTGTTTTTTTTTTACTGTTTGTTACTTCTTTCATTAGTTTTTTGACTGTTTGTTACTAAAGACTTTTCCATTTCGGGCATTATATCAGACCTTGCCTGAGCAGTTCTTGTCATTCTTTTTAATACCCAGACATTTTATGTAATGGCTAACTTTTCCAATCTGGGCATTATAGCAGACTTTTCCTGAGCAGTTTTTAATCATTCTTTATAATACCTAGACATTTTATGTAATGCCTAGGAAAAGTATAGAACAATGCAGATATTTCATACTTCATACCTTGCCTGAAAACGACAGGGATTGTATACGTTGCCTAAGTATTCTATAGAATGCCGGATTTTCATACATTGCCTGTAACACATATATATATATATAGATATATATATATATATATATATATATATATATATATATATATATAAAATATATATACATATATATCTATCTATATATATATATATATATATAGATATATATATATATATATATATCTATATATATATATATATATATATATAATATATGTCTATCTATATATATATATATATATATATATATATACACACATAAAATACTGAAATCATATGTGTAGTAATAGTGTAATATTTCCAGGTATCTGTTCGCTCTGCAAATAAAAAAGGATTTGGCATCTGGGAAATTACCTTGTAATGATAACAGCGGTGCCTTAATGACTTCATATGTGCTTCAGGGTAAGTAAAATACTTTTTCTTTCTATAGCATATCCAAATATGAATGTTAAATGCACCTGTCAATTTAGAAGCTACGACTTGTCACCCATTCCGTGTGTCTGACAGAAACAGGACACTTGACTACTAAAATGGCTGTAGTTAGGCGCTGTCCATAGGGGGAGCTACTTGAAGGAAGAGCTACCCAGTCACACTGAGTGCAGTTAGATATATAATCCCATATGCTCCTTTAAGTGGTGGCTTTCTTGCTACTTAAAGGGTATTTCCCACGAACAAAGTTAATTTTAAAAGTTCATTCTAATCAATAGATCTTGGGATAATAATAATTTCCACAATTGGATGTGTTTAAAAAAAATGTTCCTGTGCTGAGATAATCTTATATATGTGTTCCTGCTTTGTACTGTATAATGGCTGTGTCTGACCGTACAGGTACATGGTCTGATCATACCACATCTCCTGGGCCGGGAGGAACGCAATTGAGTATACAGACATTACAGTACAGGCTCACAAATAATTCTATCTTTGAGGTAAAACATTTTTAAAAGCAGGCAGAAACATGTTTTACCTTACAGAAAGACATGGGCTGAGATAATCCTATATATGTGTCCCTGCTGTGTACTGTGTAATAGTCGTGCCTGACCATACAGGGACATGGTCTGATCGCACCACATCTCCTGGGTCGGGGGGGGGGGTGTCACAAACCACCGGGGGGGTCACTCAGAAATCCCCCGCGCTGGCTACCAGTACGTCACAATCGGGGGGTAACAAGTGGGGGTCACCCCTCCTTTATACCTCCCGACCGACAGACAGAGCACGTGACGCGCTCTCTAGCGCCCCTCTTATAGTCAGGCCAATTATGGAATTGCCCGACGATAAGCAAGGAGGCCGCTATACTACTTATGCCGATTATTGAAGGGTCCCCGGTGAGAGTAGGGTATATATTCCCCCGACCTCCGCGGGCGGAATATATAAAACCTCCCCGGATCTCACTGGCCTCCCCACAATAATCCTTGGCACAACTCGCTGCCACCAACCGCTTCACGGTAACTATTAGCCGAACACACAGACGTGGGATTCAAGATCGAGATAACAGAACAGCCCAAGATTAATTATATAATTTAATCAGCCTAAAGCACACTAGAAACTACAATATATACAATAGGGAATCTACAGAATATACATATGTCAGAGTACAGTTACAGATAAAGCATGGTTTACAAACAGGTATGCAATTCAATCAGTTACCTTGTGCGTCTGGCCACAGGGGGGCGCTGTAGACCAGGTTTCTAGGAACTCCCACAGATGTTTCCTGCACGTGACCCCCAGCGAAAGAACACTGGAAAATGGCCGAAGTAGGGTTATCAACCTGGGCAAATCCAGGTCCCCTCCTACCTTCGTGACCTCAGAGGGAGCACTGCTCCACCCCTGGCTGGAGTTATGGACAAAATCCACAACATGGAATATGGCCATAACTTTGCCTGGGAGCGTCGTAGGTGGACGCCAATGCTCTCATTGTGACAGTTATGAATTTAGCTACAGAACGAGGGGACTCATGACCTGTCTGCCAGTTCCCCATTGGCTGATATCACGCCTGGGGCATTTCCCAATGTCCTGCTCCCATAAAAAGGGTGTGCCGGCATCGTCCGCATGCGGAGACACCATTTTTATGGTTGCCATATTTATCGGAAATATGGCTTGCGAGATATGAACCATTTTTTACTGGAGTCGTTCTGTCTGGCTATTTCCATAGCCTTGCTAACTAGCTAGCAGCTCCTACTACAGGGTGACGGCAGGGAGTCATCCTGTGTCCATTGTTCCCACACCACCTCATCTCCATATCACAGGACATGGCCATGGAGGTGTAAGTGGAACACTGAGAACAAGAAGGGAGGGGGCACTGCCAGGGAGTGATGAGGGATTATGACTGGAGTCATAATTCATCTTCATATCCCGGGATTTGCCTCACACCTCCCCCCTTTTGAGGGCGCTAGGGGGCAGCACACTCCGGTGTTCCCCCGTGCGCCCGTCCGCGACCTCTCCTTGTCGGGACAGCCCGTCTGCGTTACCGTGGTCACGGCCCCTTTTGTGGCGAATGGTGAAGTTGTATTGCTGGAGCGCAAGGCTCCATCACAACAATCGCCCATTCGTCCCAGAGACGGTGTGCAACCAGCTGAGGGGATTGTGGTCCGTCTCCACGATGAAGTGGCGCCCGTATAGATAGGGTTGCAGACGCTGCAGGGCCCACACTATGGCCAGGCACTCCTTCTCCATTGTGGAATAGGCCACTTCCCTCGGTAACAGCTTCCGGCTCAGGTACAAGACTGGGTGCTCTTGGCTCGCAGAGTCCACCTGGCTGAGCACCGCACCGAGGCCGAAGTCACTGGCGTCGGTCTGTACTACAAACGGCCGCGTGAAGTCGGCTGCCTGTAGCACGGGCGGGCTGGACAGGGCGTCCTTTAGGGCCCGGAAGGCTGTCTCGCAGTCCATTGTCCAATCGACTGCAGAGGGCAGCTTCTTCTTGGTGAGGTCCGTCAAGGGCTTTGCCAGGCTACTATAGCATGGAACAAACCTCCTATAGTACCCAGCGGTCCCCAAGAAGGACATCACCTGCTTCTTGGTCCTGGGGGTGGGCCAGGATGCGATGGCTTCCACTTTCTCAGGCTCGGGCTTCAGTGTTCTCCCACCTACCCGGTGACCGAGGTACTGGACCTCGCTCATGGCCAGCTGACACTTTCCCGGCTTGATGGTCAAACCTGCCCGGTGGATCCGCCTGAGCACCTGTGCTAGATGCTCTAGGTGGTCCTCCCAGGTGGGACTGAAGACGGCAATGTCATCCAGGTACGCGGCCGCGTACCCTTCAAGTCCCTTGAGCAGGGTGTTGACCATCCGCTGGAAAGTGGCAGGGGCATTCCTCATCCCGAATGGCATCACCGTGGACTCGTACAGTCCAAATGGGGTAATAAAGGCAGAGCGTTCCCTGGCCTTGCGAGTCAGGGGGATCTGCCAATATCCCCGGCTCAGATCCATGATGGTCAGGTACTGAGCCCCGGCCAACTGATCGAGCAGGTCATCGATGCGTGGCATTGGGTACGCATCGGCGACCGTGACCACATTGAGCCCCCTGTAGTCCACGCAGAACCGAGTGGTTCGGTCCTTCTTAGGGACGAGGACTACAGGCGAGGCCCAAGCGCTGTTGGATGCCTGGATCACCCCCAGCTTCAGCATCTCGTCAATCTCCTGGCGCATGTGTTGCTGCACCTCCAGGGAGACCCGATATGCTGAACGCCGGATCGGGGGATGATCCCCAGTGTCCACGTGATGGACAGCCAAGTCAGTCCTTCCGGGCTGGTTGGTAAACAACCCCCGGAAGGGGTGTAGGGTGGCCCACAGCTGGGACCGTTGGTCCTCCAAGAGCTGGTGGCCAACCTCCACATCCTCAATGGATCCGCCTGCCCTAACCTGGGCTAGCATATCCAAGAGGGTTTCCGCTTCTCCCTCCTCGGGCAGGTTGCACACGGGGAGCGCACATGCCTCCCGCTCATGATGTGCCTTCATCATGTTCACATGGAAGGGCTTCCGCCTTCCACGGGCAGGGTCCAGGGTGACCAGGTACGTCACAGGGTTGAGCTGCTGGTACACGAGGTATGGGCCTTCCCAGGCTGCCTGAAGCTTGTCCTGTGGTACGGGGACCAGTACCCACACCTTTTGACCCACTTGGTAGGTCCTCTCACAAGCGTTCTGGTCGTACCAACGCTTCTGATCGGCCTGGGCTTGAGCCATATTGTCGTGTACCAGTTGCGTCAAGGCCTGCATTTTGTCCCGGAAGCGCATGACATACTCGATAACCGACACTCCAGGGGTGGCCAAATCCCCTTCCCAAGCCTCTTTCACCAGAGCCAGGGGGCCCCGCACACGTCGCCCGTACAGGAGCTCAAACGGTGAGAATCCTGTTGAGGCCTGTGGAACCTCCCGGTAAGCAAATAACAGGTGTGGGAGATACCGCTCCCAGTCACGCCCATGGGAGTCGACCAACATCTTAAGCATCTGCTTTAAGGTGCCATTGAACCGCTCGCACAGGCCATTAGTCTGTGGATGGTACGGGCTGGCCACCAGATGTCGCACCTGGACTTGCTTACAGAGGGCCTCCATCAGCTGGGACATGAATTGGGTCCCCCGGTCAGTGAGCATTTCCTGGGGAAAACCCACTCGGGAGAAAATCTCCAGCAATGCGGTGGCCACCTTGTCAGCCCGAATGGACGACAAGGCCACTGCTTCTGGGTACCGGGTGGCATAGTCCACTACCGTCAGTAGGAAGCGTTTCCCGGAGCTGCTGGGGATGGCCAGCGGGCCGACCAGATCCACAGCCACCCTCCTGAAAGGCTCATCGATGATTGGCAGAGATACTAGTGGGGCTTTGGGGCGTGGCCCCGCCTTCCCCACTCTCTGACAGGTTTCACACGAACGGCAGTAGGCAGCCACATCGGCCCCCATTTTTGGCCAGTAGAAATGCTGGTTTAACCTGGCCTTGGTCTTAGCGATCCCTAGGTGTCCGGCCATCGGAATCTCATGTGCGATCCGCAACAACTCCGTCCGGAACGGATAGGGTACCACCAACTGTCGGTCCCTGGGCCACGCCTCCGGTGAACCCTGCTGGACCGTGGCCCGGTACAGCCGTCCTTGGTCCCAGACCACTCGCTCCGGGTCCGAGTCCGAGGGAGGCTGTGCCGCCTGCTCCTTAAGAGCTTTCAGGCTGTCGTCAGCTTCTAACGCTGCCTGAAACCCCTGACTAGATGTGGCCAGAATCGACGAGACTGTCACATCTTCGGTCAGTACCCCGGGACCTGTGTCCTGGCCTCCACCTGACTCGGCTGCCACTTGGTCAGAAGGGGAAGAGCTATCGGACCTCCGGGAGGCCCCTTGGCTTCCAGCACTCCCACTGCGGGTGACAGCGGCCACAGCCGCTGCGACCGTGGGTCGTGCCTGCTCCTCCTCCGTTCCTGACCAAGTCGCCGGTTCAGGCAGACCTACCTGGCTTCCTGACACCCCGGTTGTGGGGGAACCATGCACCGAGATCTTACCTGGGAGCACTTCCGCTCCTGGACCGGCCCCAATCTCACCTGCCTGTTCCCCTCCTGCAGCAACAGAACCCCGCTGTGAAATCTCTGGGGACCCCACATTTGCTGTGGTAGCCCCCACCCCACACACTGGTCCTCCCCCTGCAGCACCCTGCTCTCTGCTTATCCCTGCAGAGGGCAACAGATCCCAGCTCACAGGCTGGTTACTTGTAGAGGCATTGTCACACCTTTCTCTGACCCCCTCCCCTGTCACAGCTGCAGCTGTGTGTGTGTCTATGGTGTCTGTGCAAGCAGAAATATCAGAGTTCACTCCCTCCTCCCTTACATCATTCATAGATAACACATTAACATTGTCCGGAGGCATGTCAGTACTGGCTGAAGGTTCAGCCCTTGGTTGGGGCCCAAACTGGGAGGTTATCTGCCCCAAATCTGTCCCAAGTAGCACGTTTGCGGGGATCCGATCAGTTACCCCCACCTCCCTCACCCCTCGCCCTGCGCCCCAGTCCACATAAATGTCAGCAACAGGCAGCGCCGGGTCAATGCCTCCAATCCCGGAGACAGCGAGGGTTTTTCCAGGGATCAAGTCTTGGGGGGACACCATCTCAGGCCGCACCAGAGTCACCTCCGAGGCGCTGTCTCGCAGTCCTATGGTCACAGACCGGCCGACGGTGACAGGTTGGAAGCTGTCCAGGGACCTACCACCACCCCCACCCACACAATACACCTTGGGCGGCCCTTGGGACGGGGACGGGGCCTTGGGACGCTGAGGGCACATGGCCTTGAAGTGTCCAGGTAAGTTGCACTGGTGGCACCGTCTTGGTTCTGCCACGGGCCTGGAGAGGGGAGTTGAGGGGGACACCCCCTGCAGTCTAGGGGCAGGTGGGGCAGTCGCAGAATTCATCTTACCCCCTCTCCAGGTGCTGCTGGTGGCTGCTCTCCTGGCTTCAGGAGCCCGATTGTTGGTGTAGTCATCGGCCAGGGCAGCTGTAGCCGTGGACCCCTTTGGCTTCTGGTCTCGGATGAACTGGCGGAGATCCTCAGGGCAGTTCCACAAGAGTTGCTCCGTGATGAACAAGTCCAGGATCTCCGGTCCGGTGGAAAGCTGCAGGCCTTGGGTCCAGTGGTCGGCAGCTCGGGCAAGTGCCCGCCGGTGGTCAGCCCAGGAGTCCTTTGGTCCCTTCTGTAGGCTCCGGAACTTCTTGCGGTAGGACTCTGGAGTGAGGTTGTACTGTTGGATCAGGGCCCGCTTGATGGTGTCGTAGCCCTGATCTGCCTCAGCAGGCAAGTCCCCAAGGATTTCCAGGGCCTTACCCCTTAAACGGGGGGTCAGGTATTTGGCCCACTGGTCCTTGTCCAGATGGTGCTGCAAGCAAGTCCGTTCAAAAGCAGTCAAGAAAGAGTCCAAGTCTCCATCCTTCTCCAGCACGGGAAAGTCCTCAACACGGACCTTTGGAAGTTTGGTGTCTTGAAGGTCACGTGTGGCTGATGAGGGCCGGAGCTGAGCTAGCTGCAGCTGGTAGTCACGCTCGGCCTGTTGCTGTCGCTCTTCACGTGCTGCCTGCCGCTCCGCAGCCTCACGCACTGCTTGCCGCTCCGCAGCCTCAGCGTCACGCGCTGCCTGCCGCTCTGCCCTGCGCTCTGCCAGGAGTCCCTTGTAGCCCTCCTGGTCTCCAGCCTGGAGAAGGGCCATAGCCATTTGAAGAAGGCTATCCGAGCCTCCCAGGCTCGGTGGAATGGCACGTGGTGATCTGCGGCCCGCTGCGGAGCCTGGTGATTCACTGTCCATTGCAGAGCGGAGGGCTGGCATCTGGCTCGTTGAGGACCCTTGGGTGAGCTGCTCCTCATCTTGTCCAGCAGTGCCAGGTTGTGCAATGTCCTCTGCAGAGCTGTTTTCTGGCGTCGAGCTCCTGGAGGACTCGTGGGCAACCTCCTCATTGCTGTCCACAGCACCGTCCTCCCTCTCTTCGGCTCCTGCTTTAGCATTGGCCAGTTGCCTAGCTCTGCTCCTGGTGCCATCAGCCATTCTTGCAGACTTTTGGTCACTGACACAGAACTGACACCTGATGCCTCCACACACCTTACAGTATCTGCACTCTGACACTCTAGTGTTGAGCTAGTCTGAAGACCCCAGCAGCCACAGCTGCTGCAGGCAGTCTTTAGTGTCTGGGAGTATGGGTCTCACACTCACACACACTATTATCTCGATCCCACCGCTATGCCACCAATATGTCACAAACCACCGGGGGGGTCACTCAGAAATCCCCCGCGCTGGCTACCAGTACGTCACAATCGGGGGGTAACAAGTGGGGGTCACCCCTCCTTTATACCTCCCGACCGACAGACAGAGCACGTGACGCGCTCTCTAGCGCCCCTCTTATAGTCAGGCCAATTATGGAATTGCCCGACGATAAGCAAGGAGGCCGCTATACTACTTATGCCGATTATTGAAGGGTCCCCGGTGAGAGTAGGGTATATATTCCCCCGACCTCCGCGGGCGGAATATATAAAACCTCCCCGGATCTCACTGGCCTCCCCACAATAATCCTTGGCACAACTCGCTGCCACCAACCGCTTCACGGTAACTATTAGCCGAACACACAGACGTGGGATTCAAGATCGAGATAACAGAACAGCCCAAGATTAATTATATAATTTAATCAGCCTAAAGCACACTAGAAACTACAATATATACAATAGGGAATCTACAGAATATACATATGTCAGAGTACAGTTACAGATAAAGCATGGTTTACAAACAGGTATGCAATTCAATCAGTTACCTTGTGCGTCTGGCCACAGGGGGGCGCTGTAGACCAGGTTTCTAGGAACTCCCACAGATGTTTCCTGCACGTGACCCCCAGCGAAAGAACACTGGAAAATGGCCGAAGTAGGGTTATCAACCTGGGCAAATCCAGGTCCCCTCCTACCTTCGTGACCTCAGAGGGAGCACTGCTCCACCCCTGGCTGGAGTTATGGACAAAATCCACAACATGGAATATGGCCATAACTTTGCCTGGGAGCGTCGTAGGCGGACGCCAATGCTCTCATTGTGACAGTTATGAATTTAGCTACAGAACGAGGGGACTCATGACCTGTCTGCCAGTTCCCCATTGGCTGATATCACGCCTGGGGCATTTCCCAATGTCCTGCTCCCATAAAAAGGGTGTGCCGGCATCGTCCGCATGCGGAGACACCATTTTTATGGTTGCCATATTTATCGGAAATATGGCTTGCGAGATATGAACCATTTTTTACTGGAGTCGTTCTGTC
Organism: Anomaloglossus baeobatrachus; assembly: GCF_048569485.1. Taxonomy (NCBI): domain Eukaryota; kingdom Metazoa; phylum Chordata; class Amphibia; order Anura; family Aromobatidae; genus Anomaloglossus; species Anomaloglossus baeobatrachus. The sequence continues at coordinate 56,660,435 of NC_134361.1, read as the reverse complement.
TGGCTATTTCCATAGCCTTGCTAACTAGCTAGCAGCTCCTACTACAGGGTGACGGCAGGGAGTCATCCTGTGTCCATTGTTCCCACACCACCTCATCTCCATATCACAGGACATGGCCATGGAGGTGTAAGGGGAACACTGAGAACAAGAAGGGAGGGGGCACTGCCAGGGAGTGATGAGGGATTATGACTGGAGTCATAATTCATCTTCATATCCCGGGATTTGCCTCACAGGGGGGTAAAGACGTACACAGATATTTCAGCACAAGAGCATTGATGATTCTTTCTGTGAGGTAAAACATGTTCCTGCCTGCTTTTAAAAATGTTTTACCTCAAAGTTATAATTATTTGTGATTGTGTTCTGTAATGTCTGTATTCCCTATTGCGTTCCCTCCGTCCCAAGAGATGGTATGGTCAGATTATGTCCCTGTACGGTCAGACACGGCCATTACACAGTGCACAGCAGGGGCACATATATTAAAGATTATCTCAGCACAGGAACATTTTTTTAAACACATCCAATTGTGGAAATGATTATTACTCCAAGATCTATGGATTAAAATCAACTTTGTTAGAGGGAAAACCCCTTTAAAGGGGTTCTCCATTACTATTACTAGGACAACCCCTTCTCAATCACCATGTTGCCCACCCAATTAAATAACACTTATAGCAACCTCCGGTGGTGACAGCGGCGGTCCAGCTGGTTGGCACTCTCTCTCCCATGGCTTACTTGACATTATTATGTCATGTGAGCCCTGTGCCCGATCATTGCCAGCTTCCCTCTCCCCACCTTCAGATGTATCAAATATCAATGATTAGTGAGCGGCAGAAGCAGCTCTGACTTCCTCTTGATGTTTGATTTGGCTGAAGGTGGGGAGAGGGAAGCTGGGGCTGATTTTGTGCAGGGATCACATGATATAATAATGTCAGGTGATCCACAGGAGAGTGAGTTCTGACACTGCTGGAATGCTGTAGTATAGATCAAAAATATTGGTCTGCACTCTGACAAGTGGGTGGTGGTGCAAGTGAAAAATGGGTCCAATCCAAGATAACTAAATTCACTGCACTCATAGATTGTGGTGCAAAAAGTTTTCCAAATCTATTGAGGCGACAGTGAAGTCATTCCGACGTTTCGACCCCGTCTGGGTCTTAGTGAAGAGTCGCTTCAAGATGGGTGCCTGGGATATGGAAATTTGAATGGGTTAATAGCATTTGGTAGAGAATACCTTGAGGATAAAGGTCCAGGGTTTAGCCAGCGCACGATACCACCAGCCACAGCGCTGCTGTGCTGGCTAAACCCAGGACCTTTATCCTCAAGGTATTCTCTAACAAACGCTCTTAACCCACTCAAATTTCCATATCCCAGGCACCCATCTTGAAGCGACTCTTGACTAAGGCGGGCTTTGCATGTTGCGACATCGCAGGCCAATGCTGCGATGTCGCACGCGATAGTGCCCGCCCCCGTCGCAGGTACGATATCGTGTGATAGCTGGCGTAGCGAAAATTATCGCTACGCCAGCTTCACACGCACTCACCCGCCCTGCGATCATCGCTCTGGCCGGCGACCCGCCTCCTTCCTAAGGGGGTGGGTCGTGCGGCGTCATAGCGACGTCACATGGCAGGCGGCCAATAGCGGTGGAGGGGCGGAGATGAGCAGGATGTAAACATCCTGCCCAGCTCCTTCCTTCCGCATATCCTACGGAAGCCGCAGTGACGCCGGTAGGAGATGTTCCTCGCTCCTGCGACTTCACACACAGCGATGTGTGCTGCCGCAGGAGCGAGGAACAACATCGGACCGTCGCGTCAGCGTAATTATGGATTACGCCGACGCTGCACCGATGATACGATTACGACGCTTTTTCGCTCGTTAATCGTATCATCTAGGCTTTACACACTACGATGTCGCATGCGATGCCGGATGTGCGTCACTTTCAATTTGACCCCACCGACATCGCACCTGCGATGTCTTAGTGTGCAAAGCCGCCCTAAAACCCAGGCGGGGTCGAAACGTCGGAATGACTTCACAGTCGCCTCAATAAATTTGGAAAACTTTTTGCATCACAATCTATGAGTGCAGTGAATTTATTATCTACTGCTGGAATGCTGACAGCACCAGAAGTTCCTGTATGTGTTATTTAAAACGGGAAAACGTGGTGATTGAGAAGGGGATGTAGTGAACACCCCCTTTAAGTCAGGACTGCCACTAGGAATTTCAGGGCCCCTGACTGGCATAATTTTGGGGCCCCCTTGAGACTCCACCCCAGCTCCGCCTCCATCACTGCTCCGCCTCCTATCCTGGTTTGTAAGCCAATAAATGAAGCGTGAAGGGGCCCCCCTTCTGTTGGGGCCCCAGACTAGAGCCCTGTTTGTCCCCCCCCCTAGTGGCGGCCCTGTTTAAGTGGCTACATATTTGTCATTTGGTTTCATTTAAAATTATGAACCTCTTAGCTTTTAGAGCCTGTATGCAACATAGTACATAGTATACTGTGAATTCATTAGTATGCTGGTCTGATGGGGTATAATGTTATTTATCTTCTGGACTCTTCTAGGATTATTTCTGAGCAGATTAAAGTTCTTCTCAGCCTGGAGCTTGTTATAAATGAGCTGGATATGAGGAGAGGAAAGATAAGACTTCTAAACCTGAAGGGTTCAGAACAAGCGCACTGAAGGGTTTACAGTTAACTCATTTTTCAGTCTGATATACAGTAACACACTTTTTAATAAAATAACACAAATACAATTTGCCATAAATATTAACATTGAAAGTAGTTTATTTGGGAGAGTTCTTAGTGAGCAATGATAGCAATGCCAAAGACCTGTTATCGCCATTCAATGATATGGAGAATTAAAAAGTTCTCGTGTTATTTTTTTTTAATACTGTAGCGGAATTGGGTGATTATGAGGAAGAGGCGGCTAGAAAACACGTGGAACAGAATCAGTACTTACCGAATCAGGAATATCTGGACAACAAGATCCTCAAGTATTACCAGCGGCACGTGTAAGTAACCTTGTTAAAGGCATGTTTAAATCAGGCATTTGCATTAACTAGATATTTTTTAAAAAAAATTCAGAGAAGAAGTCAGTGTTACTGTTTGGGTTCGGTCACCCAGATAAAAATACATTTTTTTTATTTTTTTAAAAAAGAATGGGGATTAAAGCAGGACAATTATACATACAGAGTTTCCGCACAGCTGTCGCGCTGCTTCCAGGTCTACTCATTAAATATCATGAATATTCACTGCTTCCCCCACCCACCCTCTGTACCATCGTCTGTGATTGGTTGCAGTCAGACTGCCGGCATCTGTGATTGGTTGCCCTCACGCTAGCTGTCTGGGTCCCCGGAGTGTAGTGTAAAAATAAATAAATACATTGTGAAAAATGGTGCAGGGTCCCCTGTATTTTGATACCCAGCGCAGATAACGCAGCCCCCAGTTGTGTGCGTTATCTTGACTGTGTATCAAGATACGAGAGACCCCCATGTGACTTTTTTTAATTATTTAAACAAATAATAAAAAAAAAACTGTGTGGTACCCCCCAATTTTGATTCCCGGTGAAAATAAAGTGGACAGCTGAGGGGTTGGTATTCGCAGTCTGGGGAGGCCCATGGTTATTTTGCCCTCCCCAGCCTAAAAATAGCAACCCACAGCTGCCCCAGAATTGGAAGAACCATTAGATTTACCAATCCTGGTGGCGCTTTTCCCCGCTTATCCCAATTGCCCTAGAGTGGTGGCAATCAGGGTAAAATAAGGTAATGACAGCTATATTATATATATATATATATATATATATATCAAGCCCAGGATTAGTAATGGGTAGGGTGTCTATGAGACACCCCATTATTAATCATGTAAGAAAATAAAATTAACACAAAACACAGAGATAAATGTTTTATGTTTGTTTGTTTTTTTTTAAATTAAGACCCTCTATCTGCAATTTATTAACCCCCAAAACAGCGATGCAGGTTCGACGTAATCCTCACCATGATGTCCCACGACGATCCCGCCTGTCAATGTTGGATTCACAGCTACACAGCTCAGGAAACCCTATAAAATACCTGCTCATATGACATGATTAACCCACAATGGGGACCATCAAGTATAAATGATCTCATAACATCCACTTATTCACCGAAAACCTATAGCAGAGTAAATCGCATAAATCCCTCTTGATATAACTTTGCATGATATCAGGGTACACCCATACAACGACAGATACATCTTCACAACTTCCCTTCTTTTAAACATGTTTTTTAGACTACTTGGATATTTTTATGAAGTTGTTAGTTGTCACATACTTTGATGTTTTGTTTGTTTGTTTTTTTTAAATTTTTTGCGTTCTACCTTTTTTTCGGATGGCATTCATTCACAATCAAAGCCTCACTAAAAATAATGTAACATTAAAGGTTATTCCCAAAATATGAAATGATCCCTTTATTCATGGGATAGAGTATAATGTACTGATTGCCGGGAGTCTGAGCGCTGGGACCCCGGTGATATAGAAAGGACAGTGTAAATGGTTCTGTAGAATAAAAGGTGCAGAGGAAAAAAAAAATCTTTGCATATGGATCCTAGGCGAGAAACAATTGCACACTCGCCTGGCATATGGAACACCAAATGGATTTCACTCATCCAACTTTTCTGTATGAAAATGTGAACCATTTTATATACTCAGATGTGAGTCAACCCATTATGTAATAATCTATCCCAAAGTCTCTCATAAAGAAATCAATCACCAGGAAATTATGCTCATTTGTTTTTTGTTTGTTTTAAGATTTATGTGGTTTAGATTTGAAAAAAAATAGTTATATTAAATAGTTAAATTATTATAATCTGAATTCTGACTTATCGAATACATATCCACGTCCTGCAGAACTAAATTAGGTACATGGAAAGAGTAGACCGTTTTGTTGTTTTGGTTTTTTTTTTTATTTTTAGACTAATGACCATCAGATATCAAAGATGATCTCATGTTAATAACGCTCTGAAAATCCAACAGTGAATAATCAGACATCTATATACTGTGCTGTTCATCTGATGATGATAATGATTGATGAAGATTGATGATGGATGATTGATGATGATGGATAATTGATGATGATGATTGATGATAGATGATAATGGATGATTGATGATGATGGATGATGATGATAATGATGATGGATGATTGGTGATGATGGATGATGATTGATGATGGATGATAATGGAAGATTGGTGGATGATGGATGATGATTGATCACTGATGATGGATGATTGATGATGATGGATGATTATGATGATGGATGATAATGATGGATGATTGATGATTGGTCATGATTTATGATGGATGATAATGGATGATTGATGGATGATGTATGCTGATGATTAATGATGATGGATGATTGATGATAGATGATAATGATGATGGATTGATGATGATGATTGATGAATGGTAATGGATGATTGATGATGATGGATAATTGATGATGATGATTGATGATGATAGATGATAATGGATGATTGATGATGATGGATGATGATGATAATGATGATGGATGAATGATGATGGATGATGGATGATGATTGATGATGGATGATAATGGAAGATTGGTGGATGACGGATGATGATTGATCACTGGTGATGGATGATGATGGATGATTGATGATGATGGATGATTGATAATGATGGCTGATTAATGATTGATAATGATTTATGATGGATGATAATGGATGATTGATGGATGATGTATGATGATGATTAATGATGATGGATGATGATTGATGGATGATAATGATGATGGATCATTGATGATGATAATTATGATGATGATTGATGAATGATAATGGATGATTGATGATGGATAATTGATGATGATTGATGATAGATGATAATGGATGATTGATGATGATAATGATGATGGATGATTGATGATGATTGATGATGGATGATAATGGAAGATTGGTGGATGATGGATGATGATTGATCACTGATGATGGATGATTGATGATGATGGATGATTATGATGATGGATGATTGATAATGATGGATGATTGATGATTGGTCATGATTTATGATGGATGATAATGGATGATTGATGGATGATGTATGCTGATGATTAATGATGATGGATGATTGATGATAGATGATAATGATGATGGATTGATGATGATGATTGATGAATGGTAATGGATGATTGATGATGATGGATAATTGATGATGATGATTGATGATGATAGATGATAATGGATGATTGATGATGATGGATGATGATGATAATGATGATGGATGATTGATGATGGATGATGATTGATGATGGATGATAATGGAAGATTGGTGGATGACGGATGATGATTGATCACTGGTGATGGATGATGATGGATGATTGATGATGATGGATGATTGATAATGATGGCTGATTAATGATTGATAATGATTTATGATGGATGATAATGGATGATTGATGGATGATGTATGATGATGATTAATGATGATGGATGATGATTGATGGATGATAATGATGATGGATCATTGATGATGATAATTATGATGATGATTGATGAATGATAATGGATGATTGATGATGGATAATTGATGATGATTGATGATAGATGATAATGGATGATTGATGATGATAATGATGATGGATGATTGATGATGATTGATGATGGATGATAATGGAAGATTGGTGGATGATGGATGATTGATGATGATAATGATGGATGATTGATTGATGGATGATTGATGACGATGATGGATGATGATTATGGTTTATGATTATGGATGATAATTATCTGCCTTTCTGTATCACAGGGGAAAATCTCCAGCAGAATCGGACATGCAGCTACTGGACATAGCACGAAAGTTGGACATGTTCGGGATCCGACCACACCAAGCGATTGATGGAGAGAATATGCAAATCAACCTCGCTGTGGCTCATATGGGTGTTCTGGTTTTACGGGTCAGTAATAAAAAAAAAAAAAATTGAAAAAAAAATCATATGCATTGTAATGACACTTTTTTTTTTTTTTTGGAGACTCCAAAAAATCTCGAGAAGCACTGACCCATCTTTACAGGCGATGCCATAGTGTTAATCTTTGTCTTTAGATTTCCTATTGTTCTTGTTTAGGGAGGAAGAGCGCAGTTTGTTAGTACTTGCCTGGCCCAAGGGAAATTTCCAGGTGCAAAAAAAGACAGATTAAAGGGGTTGTCTAATCCCTGTATTGCCCTTTATTAATATCTATCTTTAAAGCATCACTTCATCGTATTTTGTTTGGGGGGGGGGGGTGGTGTTACCACTGGAGTGCTGCTTTTTATCTAAGGTCCCTGCCCCAACACCGCTCCGTTCTGGGGCTTTAATAGAAAAAAACCCAAAAACCTAAAGCTTACCAAATGATGCCAGGGTCTACTGCTCGTGGGTTTATTCCTGTTACAGTTGATAATGTGCATAAAACTGCCACATCCACTGCACATTCAGATGCATCCATATCAAATTTGTTCACCTTTGGGGTCAAGTTAGACATTTTATTTATTTTCTTCATCTTAAATAGACGTGTTTAGGGCTAGAAAGCATTTTTGCAATTGGGTTTTATTGAAATATTTGCACCATTTGGCTTTAAAAAGGCTTTTCGTTTCCCTTCCCATTGAACTTTGATGTGGTCTGTGGTTATAAATCAAGAAGAAAAAAAAGACAATAATAAAAACAAATGACAGATCTACAAACTCTCCCGTAAAACTTTTAAAATGAGCTCACTGGTGGTTTCTCAGTTAACTCATTTCCCAGTCAGCAGTGCAACACAGAGGTTAGAGCAGTGAAAGGGTTTGTTGGTTGGTTGTTTTTAATAAAATATAATTGTAAAATAATTTTTAATCCTAAATGCATGCAAGTGTAGGAAGGTTTCCATGTAGATGGTTATGATCACATTCCCCCCCCCCCAAAAAAAAAATATTGCACCCACAATCTACATAACCCATAGCCACAGGCTACTTATTGGGGTATGAAGTGGCTGCTGTGCAGACTGTGGGAATTTTCAGTGTGACAGGATGTATTGCTCTGGGAATTAGCACAATACCACTAATATAATAATTTCAAGCCACACATCCAAGCCCTCTTCACCTCCTGCCGCCTCCAACTCAAAAATATTTCCCGGATCCGTACATTCCTTTCCCAAGAAGGTGCAAAAACCCTAGAACATGCCCTTATTATCTCCCGCCTGGATTATTGCAACCTCCTGCTCTGTGGCCTCCCTTCTAACAGTCTCGCACCCCTACAATCTATTCTAAACTATGCTGCCCGGCTAATCCACCTGTCCCCCCGCTGCTCCCGGACCTCTCCTCTCTGCCAATCCCTTCACTGGCTTCCCATTGCCCAACGACTCCAGTTCAAAACCCTAACCATGACCTACAAAGCCATCCACAACCTGTCTCCTCCCTACATCTGTGGCCTAGTCTCCCAGTACTTACCCGCACGTAACCTTCGATCCTCACAAGATCTCCTTCTCTACTCCCCTCTCATCTCCTCTTCCCACCATCGCATCCAAGATTTCTCCCCCGCCTCCCCCATACTCTGGAATGCTCTGCCACAACATATCAGACTCTCGCCTACCTTGACAAGCTTCAAAAGGAACCTGAAGACCCACCTCTTCCGCCAAGTCTACAACCGGCCGTAACCCTCAGTCTGATACAGCGCCGCACAACCAGCTTTACCCTCATCTACTGTATCCTCATCTATCCCTTATAGACTGTGAGCCTTCGTGGGAAGGGACCTCTCTCCTCCTGTACCTGTCTGTGCCTTGTATTGTTTATGACTATTGTACTTGTCCCTATTATGTATACCCCTTTCACATGTAAATCGCCATGGAATTGATGACGCTATAATAATAAATAATAATAATAATACCACTATTGATGGAAGCAGATATTCTAATAAGGAGCGTCAGTGTAGAGCAGTCATGTTCTGAGTGCTTCTACACTGCTGTTCCTTATTATGTATTTTTGAGTTTTCTATCCCAACAAACTTTCCTCTGAATTAAGGGTTAACCAGGTTTTGTATTATCTTGTAACAGGTACTTTACGTTACAGTTGATATTATAAGGCTTTGAAATAGTATGACTCTGTGCCGCCCCCGGTAGACCTTTGATGTCACGGTGGTGGGGCTGAGTGGCGATGTGGCCGTACCGGGCGAGCGACAGGCTTTTGTGATGGGGGTTAAAAAGGATATTAAAAAGGGGAGAGAAGTATAAAATAAAAAAAATAAAAGAGTTTGTGACACCAGTTGGGTTGTTCGGCTTTGTTATGGCCGGGCACTGCTGGTGGGCCTAGGAGTTAGGTGGTGATGCGCAGTGTTGGAGGATTGTCCCCTCGTCCTCCCAACTAGGGCTGGCTCCTGGGGGATGGTGAGGTAGGGAATAATTCAGGCAGAGACAGGACAGGGAGCTTATACAGTGCTTGAGTAAAAGGTAAAACAGTCCGGAACATTCCTTACAGCCTTCACAATGATGGTGGTCTGACATGCCCCAATGAGAGTTTGGCTTCGCTGCTGTGTGGTGGTAGTGTATTCCTCCTGACACTATTTCCCTACCTGGGAATAGGTATCTTGAAATCCTGGGATTTTCAAGACAAGAAATCTGTGGAGCCTTGATCCCTTCCAGCGAGCAGGCGACTTGAATCCTGATGAAAAACGTAGGCTGTGTGCGCACGTTGCGTTTTTTTTCATGCGTTTATGCAGCGTTTTAAATTGCAGCGTAAATGCATGTGTTCTGGGTCCCCAGCAAAGTCTATGAGAAGTCAGCAAATTCCATGCACACGTTGCGTTTTGGATGCCAAATTTTTTACAAATTTAATGCGTTCTAAAAAGCAACATGTCACTTCCGGAGCGCCCCCTGAGGAAAACATCGCTTCAAACGCCCGTCGAGGTTTAGCGGCATACAGGACTTGTGACCATCTTAAGGTATAGTACTCCGATAATGATTTACACACTTTGGATTTATTTAAGCCTGGGGATTACCTTTCACCAGTATTAATATCTAAGTTATACACAACTTTTATTACTTGAATATGGTCACTGCATTAAGCACTTTATAAAACCTGATAATCCGCGGCTAACAATTGAGAAATTGATCCGGTCCAGCGTTCACTTTTATATTTATCCTGTACATTATATTTTTAATGTTAAAAAAATTAATAAAAAAATATATTTTATATTATAAATCTGTCACTATCCCCTTTTATTTGAATCTTCGAGGGTTCTTATGGGGGGGTTTCTGATCTAGATGAATTTATTATAGTGGCATTATACGGAATATTTTTATTATTCATGTCACTTCTTTTGTGCGTTGTGGATGCTTTTCCCACTCTGTCTATGATAGAGCTAGCCTCCAGAAAGCATGAATTCTGCATCCATTCTGCATTCAAAATGCATCTAAAATGTAACGTTTTGGATACGTTTTGAAAAGCACATGCAGTAACAAAACACTGCAGAATATTTGTCACGGCAGAATGCAACCTGCGCACATAGCCTTACTGTTCTTCTAGACGTTTCCAGACTCAATCACATCACTAAGCTCCTGGGCAATTTCACTGCTCCTTATGAAAAGACTAATAGCAGTCTGTTTGCCACTGACCTTGAAAGTCCAGGTGGCCTAGGGACTGATTCCCTGCTAATTTATGGCTTGCCCCTCCAGAGATTTCAACAATTACCTCAGGACAGGACTGTCTCCATATTATACTCCTCTCACACGCTGACACCAACACCAACTCCAACTGCCACTGTCTGAACTTACTTCAGACCTCAGCTGCTTCCTTTTTTCCTTCTAGGGCTCACACACAATCTTAGTTATCAGCTCAGGTGAACAGCCCCAGTAAGGGAGTGTGGGCAAATATTTGTATGTGGTGAACAGCAGAGAAAACCAAATTTCATTAAAGCGGACGATACAGGTTATATATATATTGTACATATTGAAATACACATGTAGCGACTCAAGCATAGGGGACCTTATTTGTCATTTGTACGCTATGCCAGGACAAAAAACTAGTGTGGTTCGAAACGCGTCACACATTGGATTGTTTTTTTCACGTCAGTCAATGGCTCCCTGTAATAACTTAATGGATTGATTGACAAAGTTTAGATTTTACTAGAAATTAGCAGATCAGGGATCATTTTAATTCCCGTTTCTGTAGATTTTCTGCAAATTTAATGTCCATTATTATGCATTGGTCACTTACCAGACCTCAGATAATAAAAGTAAGATATAAAAAATATTCAACCATACCACTCACCTCGCCAGCCGCTCGCTGCCCCTTCTTATCACAACCGCGAGCACTGAATCCCTGGAGCGCTTCATGCCAAGTTGGGATTTCCAGCGATGATGAGGCCAGGGAGGGTTCTGCGCAATTGCACATAAAGTCATGGCATCATGGCGTGCACCATAACGGCGCACGCACAGAACCCTCCCGAGCCTCGTCAGAGCCAATCATCCCCAGCCTACAATGAAGACGCGAGGGGATTTCAGCGTTCGCAGTGGTGATAAGACGATATGATGAACTTGTACGTGGAAAACGGACGTCTGAATGAGGCTCAGTACTGTGTAGTTCCGCTCGTTCCAAGTTATTGGGGTGTTTATAACTCAAATTTATAGACTAAAATATTTCTCAACCAATTTCTTTTCTTTTTCCAGGGTAACACCAAGATTAATACCTTTAACTGGGCCACTATTCGGAAGCTGAGTTTCAAAAGGAAAAATTTCCTGATCAAACTTCATCCACATATTGATGTGAGTTAAAAGGAATGTTTGTGTGTAATTTTAGTTTCTTTAAAAGGGCAAGTCCCAGAATTGAAAGTTATTCCCTATCCACAATATAAAGGAGCTAACTGATGTTGAACGGCGCATCATTGTCTCTGGCACTATTTTTATAAAAACAAAACTTAAGCACAGCGCTTGGCTGTTTCCTTCAGTCCTATAGACAATGAAGTGGATGTGAAATACGGGCACATTGGCTCTATTCACAGCCCCATTCTGGTTTATACTATATCCTTGATTTCAATAATTTTTGATGGCACCTTGCATAGGTTGCTCTGTGTAGTTTTATGAGAGTAATAATGAAAATGCAACGAAAATAATAACTTAGAGAGAACCTGTCATCAGAATTTACCGCTAAAACAGGAGTGGGCAATTCTTTTTTCCCCAGGGGCCACATAAAAGACCATGACTGCTGCGGATGCCGAACCAATAGGATGAAATTATTTCTGCTAAATATTAATACCATTCATTACAATATAAAATATTAATTATATCACTTAATATTGAGCAGAATTAAGTATGCTGACATCAGCCTATATACAGTATGAGCCTTCACAAATCCCCATTATATACAGCATGAACCCTCACATAGCCTCCGATATACAGTATGAGCCCCCAGTCTCCTAAATACAGTATGAGCCCCCACATAGCTCCTCTATATACAGTATGAGCCCCCACATATCCCCTTTATTTAAAATGTGAGACCCCACATAGCCTCCTATACACAGTATGAGCCCCACATAGCCTCCTATACACAGTATAAGCCCCCACTTAGCCTAATATATACATTATGAGCCTCATATATACAGTATAATCCCTCACATAGTCTCCAATATACAGTATGAGCCCTCATACAGCCTTTTATTCACAGTGTGAGACCCCCACATAGCCTCCTAGGTACAGTATGAACCCCTACATAGACTCCTAGGTACAGTGTGAGCCCCCACATAGCCCCTTTATTTAAAATGTTAGCCCCCACATATCCTTCTATATACAGTATGAGCCGCCACAGATCCTCCTATACACAGTATAAGCCCCCAGTTAGCCTATTATATACATTATGAGCCTCATATATACAGTATAATCCGTCACATAGCCTCATATTTACATTGAGCCCCCACATAGCCTTCTATATACAATATGAGCCACCACATATCCTCCTATACACAGTATAAGCCCCCAGTTAGCCTATTATATACATTATGAGCCTCATATATACAGTATAATCCGTCACATAGACTCATATTTACATTGAGCCCCCACATAGCCTTCTCTATACAATATGAGCCGCCACATATCCTCCTATACACAGTATAAGCCCCCAGTTAGCGTATTATATACATTATGAGCCTCATATATACAGTATAATCCATCACATAGCCTCATATTTACATTGAGCCCCCACATAGCCTTCTATACCCAGTATAAGCCCCCACTTAGCCTATTATATACATTATGAGCCTCATATATACAGTATAATCCTTCACATAGCCTCATATTTACATCGAGCCCCCACATAGCCTTCTATACACAGTATGAACCCCCACATAGTCTCCGATATACAGTATGAGCCCTCATACAGCCTTTTATTCACAGTATGAGACCCCCACATAGCCTCCTAGGTACAGTATGAATCCCTACATAGACTCCTAGATACGGTATGAGTTCCCACATAGCCTATCTACAGTATGAGCCCCCACATTGCCTCCTATCTACAGTATGAGCCCCCACATTGCCTCCTATGTATTTTGAGCCCGCACACGGCCTACTACATACATGCAAATGAAAAAAAAAAATAAACCCTTACATACTCCCCTCGCTCCCATTCCTCCTGGTGCTCTCCTCTGACCTCCGGTGCACTGACTCTCCACACATCACACGCCATGATGTCACACGTCTGCTGTGCCTCACGCTGATTGGTGGAACAAGGAGCCAGTAGCCCCTCCTCCACCAATGTATTCACCGCTGTCTGCATCCTCTTCATTTTCTTGTACAATGACTTCATCTCTGTTATAGACCCTGTGTAAAGACACTTTAGAGTTCACTATGGTAAGTCGAGATGTCTGTAAAGCTTTCTGGAAGACCTGTGTGGAGTATCATGCCTTCTTCCGCCTATCTGAAGAACCCAAATGTAAGCCAAGGCCATTCCTCTGCAGTAAAGGCTCCAACTTCCGCTACAGGTAAAAGACAATGAATGAGGCTACAGTCTCCGGAAATAGAAGGTCTTCTTAGAATCATCATAAGATTAACTTTTGAAAGTGGAGGCAAATGTGAACATGTCGGCGGTCAGGTACAGATTGACATTGGGCTCTTTAAAGCAATTTCCTCTATTATGAGCAACGTACTATAATCTGGAGTAAAAAAAAACCAAACAAACAAAAAAATAGTATTGGAAAGGCCCAAAAAATGCTCATTATTGTACCGCACAACTATTTATGGAGGTTATGCATAAGAACAAAATGTTGATCTCTTGGTCTGTAAAGGTTAAAATTTGCAATTAATTTATTAACAATCCTTTCCATTCTCGAGATTTGAGGGATATTTCATTTTATTTACTGCCCTTTACCTGAGTTACTGGCCACCGCTGCGGTCTAGTTGTGAGCAAACATGCCGCGCACACAAGCTCTTCTCTATAGAGCTTGTAAGTGCTGCTGGGAGCAGGACCTAATGGTGCACTCCAGCGACAGGTCCAGCTTCCATCCCCCTTTATAAAGCAGCCTCTGCTAGACGGCTGGGAATGACCGCAACTTGTCTGAACTGTCAATCAAGCAGGAGTGCCCTCAGCACCTCCGCCACCCCAGCGAGCAGGAAGCGGGGAGGCGGCGGAGCGGTGCACTCCAGAATCCCACCCCTCTAAAACAAGACACTAGTGTGTGTTAATATATGTGTTCAATACGGTGCCAAACACCATGGCCCCAATTCATCAAAATGAGTTCTAACTTAAATCCCTTTACTATAGAACTCCGATGTAATCACTTTGATGAATTTGGGCTGTTTTCAATCAGGGTCAAAATGAGTGGAGCTGGGGCAGTGATGCCCATTTGTCAAATTCATATATACCTTATGAGCCCTCATATAGCCCCTCTATTACAATGTGAGTCACAAAATACTCCCTCTATATACAATGTTAGCCCCTCTATATAAAGTATGAGCCCCCACATAGACTCCTATATGCAATATGAGCCCCCAGTCTCCTAAATACAGTATGAACCCCCACTTAGCCCCTCTATATACAGTATGAGCCTTCACAAATCCCCGTTATATACAGCATGAACCCTCACATAGCTCCTCTATATACAGTATGAGCCCCCACATATCCCCTTTATTTAAAATGTGAGCCCCCACAGCCTCCTATACACAGTATGAGCCCCCCACTTAGCCTAATATATACATTATGAGCCTCATATATACAGTATAATCCCTCATAGTCTCCAATATACAGTATGAGCCCCCACATAGCCTCCTATATACAGTATGAGCCCCCACATAGCCTCCTATATACAGTATGAGCCCCCACATAGCCTCCTATATACAGTATGAGCCCCCACATAGCCTTCTTCTACTTATCTGTAGCAGAATTCTTACTCCTGTTTTTGACTGGAGTAGGATTTGAGACGAGGAGAACAGGGGTGCACTCCCCTAACTACATGTGCTTGATTAATTAAGTGGTGTGCACCTCTTATTGAATTGGGCTCCTCTGACTCCAACATACCCCCTTATTAAAACCAGCGTAAACGACGCCACTCTCGTTGACTCCGCCCCTATGTTTGATTTCCTCTCTATGATTGTACTCAGTGGGAGAACCCAAAGGCAATTGATTGATTCCTGGACTAAAGGGAAAGCAAAGAATCTTCCCTTTGAGAGGTAAAGTTTTATTATCTAATAATCACATCTGCTCGCTGGTTACCGTACTTTATAACATATTTGCCTATTGCAATTACAGAAAGCACTTACAAGCAAATCTACATGAAAGACAATGCAGATCCTCCCCCGACCTCCTCACCGAAGTGGCCAAACAGGTAGCGCATCACTAACATATATAGAAATCCACATCTACTTATAGACGTTTGCTTCTGTTCATACCAGTTTGTAACTAAAGCTATGTGGGTTTCAGGCTTATTGCCTCACCCATATCATTAAAGAGTTATTTCCATGTCCAAGATCCTACCCCAATATGTTGTAGGTATAATAATAATATTAGCAAGTACCTCCAATTAGAAACGTAGTATAGTTCTCCTGATATAGCCATGTCTCTTACCTCATGTGCAGGGCATTGCAGGACCTTAGGTATCCATGGTTACAACAACACATGTAGTCAGTTAGCTAGTTGTTAGTGGTCAGAACCATGGATACCTAACAACTAGCTAACTGACTATATGTGTTGTAACCATGGATACCTAAGGGTCTGCAATGCCCTGAACATGAGGTAAGAGACAGTGAATCAGAAGTACTATACTACATTTCTAATGGGAGCTATTTGCTAATATTATTATTGCACCTATTACATTTTGGGATAGGATCTTTGAGACGTGAATACCCCTTTTAAGGAGCACTAAATCAAAATGTATCATAGCAAAGGGGAAATCACTGAGGTAAAACTGACTGTTTTTCCATTTTCCAGCCCAATGACCTGCGCCTGCTCTACACCAGCAGACCATGTTCCCGGAGCGTCAACAGTGTGGGCTGGGATCCATTTGTAGACCGCAATCGAAGAAACTCGGCCATTGAAGTGATTTTTACATCAGAGGTGGAGCGCTCGAAACCAGAAGTGCTGGAGCAAGTATCTTTGCAGCAATCAAAAAGCAGTTCTTCTTTCCCTGGGTGCAGCTATGGCGACATATCCAGTGGGTTGTCTCCACATCATTCGCACAGGAGACCATTGTCGTGTTATGAGGAAACCAACCATTTTTCTGGGAACCGTAAAAGTTCTTCTGAAGGCAGCATGAGGGAGACTGTTCCTGTGTCACCAAGGACATATATCGATATGGGTCCTACAGCGAGACATAAGTTCTATAAAAGCCCTCCCAGCATATACTGCTACACCGATGGTATATCGCCAATACCGGCTCAGACGGCAGCAGTAGTTGAGGAAATTATAAGACTTACTAGCCAATCAAAACTTTTTGCAGGACAACCAGCAGACAGAAGTCCGAGTGCCAGAAGGTTGAAGGAGTATCATCAACCAGTTTACCCTTTGACCAGCTGCAAAACTAGTTCAGGCATGGAAGCCCAGGCAGAAACTCAAGTTACAGACTTGGAAGATGAAGACTATTATCCCAAGAGATCTTGGAGTCATTCAGACATGAAATCTGAAGATTTTCCTCATGGTTCAGAATTCAGACCTTTAGGTCCCTACCCCATACTTAGCAGGACATCAAGTGTCTCAAGGAACCCACTACCTCATCAACTTCCTCCATTACCACTTCCACCACCACCATTACCACCTCCTCCATCAACCTCAAAGAAAGGTCCACAAGTCACAGAAAGATATGTATACAGTGGGACCGAATCGAGTGACTCCGAATCAGAGATTATAAATCCATATTACTACGCTGTATTTGGGAAAAACATAAGACACCCCATGGCAAGAGTGAGGTTGTCCTCAGGTAGCCTTCAACTAGAAGAAGAGGAAGAGCTCCCCTTCAATATCCGGGCATGGGAAAGCAGGAAACCCAAGCAAGAGTGGAAACATTTTCATACCTAAAGCTCTATCCTCCATTCACCATCATTTTCCACTTTATATATAGAAATAATTTACGTAAAAAGTTGAGAAACTCTGTAAATACAATGTTTTAGTTACATTTGCACTATTTTGGCTCGCCCATATTACACAGCTGCATCACCAATTCTGGTTCTCGTCAGCCGGCAAAATTACTACGGAAAGCGCTTCAAAGCAAAATCAGCGCTGGAAAAAGTCAATACTTACCTAGAAATGGTTACGCCTTTGTATCCATACGTTGGTATATATGGCCTGTTATTCAGTGACGTCATCACTCAAATACAATGGGGAAAATAAATATTTGATACACTGCCGATTTTGCAAGTTTTTTCACCTACAAAGAGTGGAGAGGGCTGTAATTTTTATCGTAGGTAACTTCAACTGACTTTCAGAACAAAAAAAATCCTGAAAATCCCATTGTATGATTCTTAAATAATAAATTTGCAATTTATTGTATGAAATAAGTAATGTTCACTGACCAACCAGCAAGAATTCTGGCTTTCACAGTCCTGTTATTTTTTTCTCCTACGCTTCACTCATTACCTGTATTAATTGCACATGTTTGAACTTGGTACCTGTATAAAATACACTTGTCCACACTCTCAATCACACTCCAACCTCTTTACCATGGCCAAGACCAAAGAGCTAAGGACACCGGGGACAAAATTGTAGATCTGCACAAGGCTGGGATGGGCTATAGGACAATTGGCAAGCAGCTTGGTGAGAAGGCAACAACTGTTGGCACAATTTTTAGAAAATGGAAAAAACACAAGATGACTAACAATGTTACTTGACTGGGGTGCAATGCAAGATCTCACCTCGTGGGGGGAGGAGGGAAGGATGATTTTGAGAAAGGTCAAGAATCACGTCAGAACTACATGGGAGGACCTGGTCAATGATCAAAAGAGAAATAGGACCCACAGTTTCAAAGAATACCGTTAGTAACAGACTACACAGTCATGAATTAAATTCCTGCAGGGCATGCAAGGTCCTCCTGCTCATGTCAGCACATTTCCGATTTGAAGTTCACCAATAATTATCTGTATGATCCAGAAAAGGCATGGGAGGTCATGTGGTCAGATGAGACCGAAATAGAACTTTTTGCTATCAACTCCACTCTCCATGTTTGGAGGAAGGAGAATGACAATTACAACCCCAAGAACATCCCAACCATGCAGCATGTGGGTGGAAATATACTTTGGGGGTGCTTTTCTGCAAAGGTGACAGTACGACTGCACCGTATTGAAGGGAGGATGGATGGGTTCAGCAACCTCCTTCCCTCAGTAAGAGCATTGAAGATGGCCCATCTTAGATGGGTTGTGGTTGGGTCTTCCAGCATGACAATGACCCAAAACACATAGCCAGGGCAAGTAAGGAGTGGCTCCGTAAGAAGCATTTCAAAGTCCTGGCCTAACCAGTCTCCAAACCTGAACACAATAGAAAATCTTTGGAGCAGCTGAAACTCAATGTTTCCCAGTGACCGCCCCAAAACCTGAAAGATCTGGAGAAGATCTGTATGGAAGAGTCGCCAAAATCCCTGCTGCAGTGTGTGCAAACCTGGTCAAGAACTACAGGAAACATCTGACCTCTGTAACTGCAAACAAAGGTTTCTACCAAATATTAAGTTTTGTTTTTCTATCGTATCAAATACTTATTTCATGCAATAAAATGAAAATTTAAAAATCATACAATGGGATTTTCTGGATTTTTTTTTTGTCAGTCACAGTTGAAGTGTACCAACGATAAAAATTACAGACCTCTCCACTCTTTGTAGGTGGGAAAACTTGCAAAATTGGGAGAGTATCAAATACTTATTTTCCCCACTGTACAGCTTGGCTGAGCGCAGATTTTGACAGCGAGTAGAATCATAATCAGATTACAGTAGAGCGTTTGGTATAAAGAGAACAAAACGTCAGAAAAGGTTTTGTACAGAACCTGAATTACCAAGGAATGCTGTGAGATTTCAGCTCTGTGACTTGCAGAATTATAAATGCAGCTCTGCACTATAATATACTCAGAATCCAGATAAGCAATAGCAGCCATTTCCCAAGTTATTTTTAATGTATATCAAAATTCAATGTGTAAACCAGAAAAAAAAAATGGGCACTCCTTCATAGTTAAGTGATGATGTATCACTGTGATCACAGGGGTCCAACCTCAAGAAATCCCAGCAATCCTGAGAATGGGGAAGAAGTACTTATATTATCCCTGCACTGAGGTTGTCTGGGCTTACGTCAGCCTGAATTGGGTTTGCAGAAGATAGTTTGGTAAAAATACCAGTGAAACAATTGTGGCCCCTCTGTCAGGATCAGTAAAACCCCCACAGATCGTAGTTATAGCCTATCCTAGAAAAAGGATAAAAAAAATGGCCCTAAAAATCCAATATATTCAGAATAGAGAACTACAACCCCTGGCAAAAGTTATGGACTCAACTGGCTCTGAGGAGGTTCATTCAGTTTACTTTTTTTTTTTTTTTTTTAAACAAAAGATCACAGACATGGCACAAAACTAAAGTCATTTCAAAGGTCAACTTTCTGGCTTTAGGATACCCTAAAAAACAAAAAAAAAAAGTGCTGGCCAGTAACTTACTTTTCAAGACTAAACAGGAAGAAAAAAATTATGGAATCACTGAATTATGAGGAAAAAATTATGGAATCATGAAAAATTAACAAAAGAACACTCCAATACATCACTAGTATTTTGTTGCACCACCTCTGGCTTTTATAACAGCTTGCAGTTTCTGAGGCATGGACTTAAAGAGTGACAAACAGTACTCTTCATCAATCTGGCTCCAACTTTCTCTGATTGCTGTTGTCAGATCAGCTTTGCAGGTTGGAGCCTTGTCATGGACCATTTTCTTCAACTTCCACCAAAGATTTTCAATTGGATTGAGATCCGTACTATTTGCAGGCCATGTCACTGACCTTATGTGCTTCTTTCAAGGAATGTTTTCAGTTTTTGCTCTATGGCAGGATGCATTATCATCTTGAAAAGTGATTTCATCATACCCAAACATCCTTTTATCTGATGGGATAAGAAAAGTGTCAAATATTTCAATGTAAACTTGGGCATTTATTGAAGATGTAATGACAGCCATCTCCCCAGTGCCTTTACCCGACATGCAGCCCCATATCATCAATGACTGTGGAAATTTACATGTTCTCTTCAGGCAGTCATCTTTATAAATCTCATTGGAATGACACCAAACAAAAGTTCCAGCATCATCACCTTGCCCAATGCAGATTCGCGATTCATCACTGAATATGACCTTTCATCTAGTCATCCACAGTCCTCAATTGCTTTTCCTTAGCCCATTGTAACCTTGTTTTTTTTTCTGTTTAGGTGTTAATGATGGCTTTTGTGAGGTAAATCCGGAGAGATGACGATAAATCATGATATTCAAGTATGTCAGGAAGCCCTCTCCTGGTGTCAACCCCCCTTTCCCCCACACAACTGGTTTAGCAACAAACTCCATGGCCATGTCCTGTGATATGGAAATTAGGTGGCTTTGGGACAATTGACACAGGATGACTCCCTGCCGTCACCCTGTAGTAGGAGCTGCTATCTAATTAGCAAGGCTATGGAAATAGCCAGACAGAACGACTCCAGTAAAAAATGGTTCATATCTCGCAAGCCATATTTCCGATAAATATGGCAACCATAAAAATGGTGTCTCCGCATGTGGACGATGCCGGCACCCCCTTTTTATGGGAACAGGACATTGGGAAATGCCCCAGGCGTGATATCAGCCAATGGGGAACTGGCAGACAGGTCATGAGTCCCCTCGTTCTGTAGCTAAATTCATAACTGTCACAATGAGAGCATTGGCGTCTGCCTACGACGCTCCCAGGCAAAGTTATAGCCAAAATCCCCTTTGCTGGATAATTCTGATCCATGCAGGGGGAGTGGCAGTGCTTCCCTGTGAGGTCACTAAGGTAGGAGGGGACCTGGATCTGCCCAGGTTGATAACCCTACTTCGGCCATTTTCCAGCGTTCTTCTGCTCGGGGGCCTGGTTGGGAAAGACCTGTGAGGAAGAATCCTAGAAACCTGGTCTACAGCGCCCCCCTGTGGCCAGACGCACAAGGTAACTGATGTAATTGTATACCTGTTTGTAACCCATGCTTTGATTGTAACTGTACTCTGACATAACTGTATATTCTGTAGATTCCCTATTGTATATATTGTAGTTTCTAGTGTGCTTTAGGCGATTAAATTATATAATTAATCTTGGGCTGTTCTGTTATCTCGATCTTGAATCCCACGTCTGTGTGTTCGGCTAATAGTTACCGTGAAGCGGTTGGTGGCAGCGAGTTGTGCCAAGGATTATTGTGGGGAGGCCAGTGAGATTCGGGAAGATATTATATATTCCGCCCGCGGAGGTCGGGGGAATATATACCTTACTCTCACCGGGGACCCTTCAATAATCGGCATAAGTAGTATAGCGGCCTCCTTGCTTATTGTCGGGCAATTCCATAATTGGCCTGACTATAAGAGGGGCGCTAGAGAGCGCGTCACGTGCTCTGTCTGTCGGTCGGGAGGTATAAAGTAGGGGTGACCCCCACTTGTTACCCCCCGATTGTGACGTACTGGTAGCCAGCGCGGGGGATTTCTGAGTGACCCCCCGGTGGTTTGTGACATATTGGTGGCATAGCGGTGGGATCGAGATAATAGTGTGTGTGAGTGTGAGACCCATACTCCCAGACACTAAAGACTGCCTGCAGCAGCTGTGGCTGCTGGGGTCTTCAGACTAGCTCAACACTAGAGTGTCAGAGTGCAGATACTGTAAGGTGGGTGGAGGCATCAGGTGTCAGTTCTGTGTCAGTGACCAAAAGTCTGCAAGAATGGCTGATGGCACCAGGAGCAGAGCTATGCAACTGGCCAATGCTAAGGCAGGAGCCGAAGAGAGGGAGGACGGTGCTGTGGACAGCAATGAGGAGGTTGCCCACGAGTCCTCCAGGAGCTCGACGCCAGAAAACCGTTCTGCCGAGGACATTGCGCAACCTGGCACTGCTGGACAAGATGAGGAGGAGCTCACCCAAGGTTCCTCAACGAGCCAGATGCCAGCCCTCCGCTCTGAAAGGGACAGGGAATCACCAGGCTCCGCAGCGTGCCGCAGATCACCACGTGCCATTCCACCGAGCCTGGGAGGCTCGGATAGCCTTCTTCAAATGGCTATGGCCCTACGCCAGGCTGGAGACCGGGAGGGCTACAAGGAACTCATGGCCGAGCGTGAGCGGCAAGCAGCGCGTGAAGAGCGCCAGGCAGAGCGTAACTACCAGCTGCAGCTAGCTCAGCTCCGGCCCTCATCAGCCACCCGTGACCTTCCAGACACCAAACTTCCAAAGGTCCGTGTTGAGGACTTCCCAGTGCTGGAGAAGGATGGAGACTTGGACTCTTTCTTGACTGCTTTTGAACGGACTTGCTTGCAGCATCATCTGAACAAGGACCAGTGGGCCAAATACCTGACCCCCCGTTTAAGGGGTAAGGCCCTCGATGTCCTTGGGGACTTGCCTGCTGAGGCAGATCAGGGCTACGACACCATCAAGCGGGCCCTGATCCAACAGTACAACCTCACCCCGGAGTCCTACCGCAAGAAGTTCCGGAGCCTACAGAAGGGACCAAAGGACTCCTGGGCTGACCACCGGCGGGCACTTGCCCGAGCTGCCGACCACTGGACCCAAGGCCTGCAGCTTTCCACCGGACCGGAGATCCTGGACTTGTTCATCACGGAGCAACTCTTGTGGAACTGCCCTGAGGATCTCCGCCAGTTCATCCGAGACCAGAAGCCAAAGGGGTCCACGGCTACAGCTGCCCTTGCCGATGACTACACCAACAACCGGGCCCCTGAGGCCAGGAGAGCGGCCACCAGCAGCACCTGGAGAGGGGGTAAGATGAACTCTGCGACTGCCCCACCTGCCCCTAGACTGCAGGGGGTGTCCCCCTCAACTCCCCTCTCCAGGCCCGTGGCAGAGCCAAGACGGTGCCACCAGTGCAACCTACCTGGACACTTCAAGGCCATGTGCCCTCAGCGTCCCAAGGCCCCGGCTCCGTCCCCGTCCCAAGGGCCGCCCAAGGTGTATTGTGTGGGTGGGGGTGGTGGTAGGTCCCTGGACAGCTTCCAACCTGTCACCGTCGGCCAGTCTGTGACCATAGGACTGCGAGACAGCGCCTCGGAGGTGACTCTGGTGCGGCCTGAGATGGTGTCCCCCCAAGACTTGATCCCTGGAAAAACCCTCGCTGTCTCCGGGATTGGAGGCATTGACCCGGCGCTGCCTGTTGCTGACATTTATGTGGACTGGGGCGCAGGGCGAGGGGTGAGGGAGGTGGGGGTAACTGATCGGATCCCTGCAAACGTGCTACTTGGGACAGATTTGGGGCAAATAACCTCCCAGTTTGGCCCCGCCCCAAAGGCTGAACCTTCAGCCAGTGCTGACGTGCCTCCGGACAATGTTAATGTGTTATCTATGAATGATGTAAGGGAGGAGGGAGTGAACTCTGATATTTCTGCTTGCACAGCCACCATAGACACACACGCAGCTGCAGCTGTGACAGGGGAGGGGGTCAGAGAAAGGTGTGACAATGCCTCTACAAGTAACCAGCCTGTGAGCTGGGATCTGCTGCCCTCTGCAGGGATAAGCAGAGAGCAGGGTGCTGCAGGGGGAGGACCAGTGTGTGGGGTGGGGGCTACCACAGCAAATGTGGGGTCCCCAGAGATTTCACAGCGGGGTTCTGTTGCTGCAGGAGGGGAACAGGCAGGTGAGATTGGGGCCGGTCCAGGAGCGGAAGTGCTCCCAGGTAAGATCTCGGTGCAGGGTTCCCCCACAACCGGGGTGTCAGGAAGCCAGGTAGGTCTGCCTGAACCGGCGACTTGGTCAGGAACGGAGGAGGAGCAGGCACGACCCACGGTCGCAGCGGCTGTGGCCGCTGTCACCCGCAGTGGGAGTGCTGGAAGCCAAGGGGCCTCCCGGAGGTCCGATAGCTCTTCCCCTTCTGACCAAGTGGCAGCCGAGTCAGGTGGAGGCCAGGACACAGGTCCCGGGGTACTGACCGAAGATGTGACAGTCTCGTCGATTCTGGCCACATCTGGTCAGGGGTTTCAGGCAGCGTTAGAAGCTGACGACAGCCTGAAAGCTCTAAAGGAGCAGGCGGCACAGCCTCCCTCGGACTCGGACCCGGAGCGAGTGGTCTGGGACCAAGGACGGCTGTACCGGGCCACGGTCCAGCAGGGTTCACCGGAGGCGTGGCCCAGGGACCGACAGTTGGTGGTACCCTATCCGTTCCGGACGGAGTTGTTGCGGATCGCACATGAGATTCCGATGGCCGGACACCTAGGGATCGCTAAGACCAAGGCCAGGTTAAACCAGCATTTCTACTGGCCAAAAATGGGGGCCGATGTGGCTGCCTACTGCCGTTCGTGTGAAACCTGTCAGAGAGTGGGGAAGGCGGGGCCACGCCCCAAAGCCCCACTGGTATCTCTGCCAATCATCGATGAGCCTTTCAGGAGGGTGGCTGTGGATCTGGTCGGCCCGCTGGCCATCCCCAGCAGCTCCGGGAAACGCTTCATACTGACGGTAGTGGACTATGCCACCCGGTACCCAGAAGCAGTGGCCTTGTCGTCCATTCGGGCTGACAAGGTGGCCACCGCATTGCTGGAGATTTTCTCCCGAGTGGGTTTTCCCCAGGAAATGCTCACTGACCGGGGGACCCAATTCATGTCCCAGCTGATGGAGGCCCTCTGTAAGCAAGTCCAGGTGCGACATCTGGTGGCCAGCCCGTACCATCCACAGACTAATGGCCTGTGCGAGCGGTTCAATGGCACCTTAAAGCAGATGCTTAAGATGTTGGTCGACTCCCATGGGCGTGACTGGGAGCGGTATCTCCCACACCTGTTATTTGCTTACCGGGAGGTTCCACAGGCCTCAACAGGATTCTCACCGTTTGAGCTCCTGTACGGGCGACGTGTGCGGGGCCCCCTGGCTCTGGTGAAAGAGGCTTGGGAAGGGGATTTGGCCACCCCTGGAGTGTCGGTTATCGAGTATGTCATGCGCTTCCGGGACAAAATGCAGGCCTTGACGCAACTGGTACACGACAATATGGCTCAAGCCCAGGCCGATCAGAAGCGTTGGTACGACCAGAACGCTTGTGAGAGGACCTACCAAGTGGGTCAAGAGGTGTGGGTACTGGTCCCCGTACCACAGGACAAGCTTCAGGCAGCCTGGGAAGGCCCATACCTCGTGTACCAGCAGCTCAACCCTGTGACGTACCTGGTCACCCTGGACCCTGCCCGTGGAAGGCGGAAGCCCTTCCATGTGAACATGATGAAGGCACATCATGAGCGGGAGGCATGTGCGCTCCCCGTGTGCAACCTGCCCGAGGAGGGAGAAGCGGAAACCCTCTTGGATATGCTAGCCCAGGTTAGGGCAGGCGGATCCATTGAGGATGTGGAGGTTGGCCACCAGCTCTTGGAGGACCAACGGTCCCAGCTGTGGGCCACCCTCCTCCCCTTCCGGGGGTTGTTTACCAACCAGCCCGGAAGGACTGACTTGGCTGTCCATCACGTGGACACTGGGGATCATCCCCCGATCCGGCGTTCAGCATATCGGGTCTCCCTGGAGGTGCAGCAACACATGCGCCAGGAGATTGACGAGATGCTGGAGCTGGGGGTGATCCAGGCATCCAACAGCGCTTGGGCCTCGCCTGTAGTCCTCGTCCCTAAGAAGGACCGAACCACTCGGTTCTGCGTGGACTACAGGGGGCTCAATGCTGTCACGGTCGCCGATGCGTACCCAATGCCACGCATCGATGACCTGCTCGATCAGTTGGCCGGGGCTCAGTACCTGACCATCATGGACCTGAGCCGGGGATATTGGCAGATCCCCCTGACTCGCAAGGCCAGGGAACGCTCTGCCTTTATTACCCCATTTGGACTGTACGAGTCCACGGTGATGCCATTCGGGATGAGGAATGCCCCTGCCACTTTCCAGCGGATGGTCAACACCCTGCTCAAGGGACTTGAAGGGTACGCGGCCGCGTACCTGGATGACATTGCCGTCTTCAGTCCCACCTGGGAGGACCACCTAGAGCATCTAGCACAGGTGCTCAGGCGGATCCACCGGGCAGGTTTGACCATCAAGCCGGGAAAGTGTCAGCTGGCCATGAGCGAGGTCCAGTACCTCGGTCACCGGGTAGGTGGGGGAACGCTGAAGCCCGAGCCTGAGAAAGTGGAGGCCATCGCATCCTGGCCCACCCCCAGGACCAAGAAGCAGGTGATGTCCTTCTTGGGGACCGCCGGGTACTATAGGAGGTTTGTTCCATGCTATAGTAGCCTGGCAAAGCCCTTGACGGACCTCACCAAGAAGAAGCTGCCCTCTGCAGTCGATTGGACAATGGACTGCGAGACAGCCTTCCGGGCCCTAAAGGACGCCCTGTCCAGCCCGCCCGTGCTACAGGCAGCCGACTTCACGCGGCCGTTTGTAGTACAGACCGACGCCAGTGACTTCGGCCTCGGTGCGGTGCTCAGCCAGGTGGACTCTGCGAGCCAAGAGCACCCAGTCTTGTACCTGAGCAGGAAGCTGTTACCAAGGGAAGTTGCCTATTCCACGATGGAGAAGGAGTGCCTGGCCATAGTGTGGGCCCTGCAGCGTCTGCAACCCTATCTATACGGGCGCCACTTCATCGTGGAGACGGACCACAATCCCCTCAGCTGGTTGCACACCGTCTCTGGGACGAATGGGCGATTGTTGCGATGGAGCCTTGCGCTCCAGCAATACAACTTCACCATTCGCCACAAAAGGGGCCGTGACCACGGTAACGCAGACGGGCTGTCCCGACAAGGAGAGGTCGCGGACGGGCGCACGGGGGAACACCGGAGTGTGCTGCCCCCTAGCGCCCTCAAAAGGGGGGAGGTGTGAGGTAAATCCGGAGAGATGACGATAAATCATGATATTCAAGTATGTCAGGAAGCCCTCTCCTGGTGTCAACCCCCCTTTCCCCCACACAACTGGTTTAGCAACAAACTCCATGGCCATGTCCTGTGATATGGAAATTAGGTGGCTTTGGGACAATTGACACAGGATGACTCCCTGCCGTCACCCTGTAGTAGGAGCTGCTATCTAATTAGCAAGGCTATGGAAATAGCCAGACAGAACGACTCCAGTAAAAAATGGTTCATATCTCGCAAGCCATATTTCCGATAAATATGGCAACCATAAAAATGGTGTCTCCGCATGTGGACGATGCCGGCACCCCCTTTTTATGGGAACAGGACATTGGGAAATGCCCCAGGCGTGATATCAGCCAATGGGGAACTGGCAGACAGGTCATGAGTCCCCTCGTTCTGTAGCTAAATTCATAACTGTCACAATGAGAGCATTGGCGTCTGCCTACGACGCTCCCAGGCAAAGTTATAGCCAAAATCCCCTTTGCTGGATAATTCTGATCCATGCAGGGGGAGTGGCAGTGCTTCCCTGTGAGGTCACTAAGGTAGGAGGGGACCTGGATCTGCCCAGGTTGATAACCCTACTTCGGCCATTTTCCAGCGTTCTTCTGCTCGGGGGCCTGGTTGGGAAAGACCTGTGAGGAAGAATCCTAGAAACCTGGTCTACAGCGCCCCCCTGTGGCCAGACGCACAAGGTAACTGATGTAATTGTATACCTGTTTGTAACCCATGCTTTGATTGTAACTGTACTCTGACATAACTGTATATTCTGTAGATTCCCTATTGTATATATTGTAGTTTCTAGTGTGCTTTAGGCGATTAAATTATATAATTAATCTTGGGCTGTTCTGTTATCTCGATCTTGAATCCCACGTCTGTGTGTTCGGCTAATAGTTACCGTGAAGCGGTTGGTGGCAGCGAGTTGTGCCAAGGATTATTGTGGGGAGGCCAGTGAGATTCGGGAAGATATTATATATTCCGCCCGCGGAGGTCGGGGGAATATATACCTTACTCTCACCGGGGACCCTTCAATAATCGGCATAAGTAGTATAGCGGCCTCCTTGCTTATTGTCGGGCAATTCCATAATTGGCCTGACTATAAGAGGGGCGCTAGAGAGCGCGTCACGTGCTCTGTCTGTCGGTCGGGAGGTATAAAGTAGGGGTGACCCCCACTTGTTACCCCCCGATTGTGACGTACTGGTAGCCAGCGCGGGGGATTTCTGAGTGACCCCCCGGTGGTTTGTGACAGCTTTTGTTTAGCTTTTGTGTGTGTAAATCCCATTTCCTTTAGGCGGTTTCTTACGGTTCGGTCACAGACATTGACACCAGTTTCCTCCCATTTGATCCTCATTTGTTTTGTTGTGCATTTCCTGTTTTGGAGACAAATTACTTTGTTTCCTCTTGACGATTTGAGGTCTTCCTTGGTCTACCAGTATGTTTGCCTTTACCAACCTTCCCATGTTGTTTGTATTTGGTCCAGATTTTAGACACCGCTGACTGAACAACCAACATCTTTTGCAATATTGCATGATGATTTACCCTCTTAAGAGTTTGATAATCCTCTCCTTTATTTGAATTGACATCTCTCGTGTTGGAACCATGATTCATGTCAGTCCACTTAGTCTGCATCTAAAAAGGAATGATCACACCTTGGAAAGCTGTTGCACTAACGGGCAGATTTTATTTTATGCAGGTGTTAGTTTTGGGAATGAAAATTTAGAGTGATTCCATATTTTTTCCCAGTTTTGGTCTTGAAAAGTAACAGTTACTGGCTGCACATTGTGTTTTCATGATTTTTTTTAGTGTTTCTTAAAGCCAGAAAGTTGCCATTTGAAATGACTTTAGTTTTGTGCCATGTCTGTGATGTTTTTTTTTTTTTTTAAAACAAAAGTAAACTGAATGAACATCCTCAGAGCCAGGTGATTCCATAATTTTTGCCAGGGGTTGTATGTGTTTCTTAGAGAATGCTATGTCCCTGAAAACAGTGATAGAACAAAAGTTGTATGTAATTGGCACATGTCAAGGTAAATTCAGGCAGCTCTCACATGGAAAAAAGAAAAAAAAAAAGTTTTGCCTTAACACAATCAGTAAATAAAATGGTATTTTGTAAAACCAGAACTTTTACTTAATCATTGTTATCTCTTAATATGGAATTTTATTTATTTTTTTTAAATTAGTCCTAAAACCTTGGGTACAAATTTGAAGCTGCTCCCCCTTTTACGCTGTATCCTTCACTCTGTGGTTTCTGCTATATAGCCTCATGCACAAGCAGATTTCTGGTCTTTTTCCCACGATTTTCACAAAAAATCTAATAAAAATCATGACAAAAGAAGCATGTAAATATGAGTTTAGTGGCCATCCTCACAGTCTTTGGACACTTGTGACAATGCTGGGTGCATTGGGATAAAAATAACAGTTTGCTCGAGGATTTACTCATATAAAACTAAAAAGGTGAACAAAGCCTAAACTCGATTTATTTCTATTGTTTCCTTATGGATTTTTGCAGAAACTGCACATTTGAGTTTAATGCACCTTATTTTAAATAAATGTGGCCTAAATGATCAAACTAGAAGAGGCGTTTACATACTTGGTGTGTATCATTACTTGGGTCCTACATTAATCTCACAAATAATTTAAGCATAACTCCAGCATTTTTTTTTTTTTTCTGTATTTTACTGCTGGAGTGGTGCTTTAAATCTAAGGTCCTCTGCTGTGTAATATACTCACCCCTCCGGTGATTTCAGTGTCTATTGCCTCCGCTTTGGTTGGTCTCCTGTGATTTGTGAGCTGGCAGCAGCTCCAGTGTTTTATGGAGAGTGCTGGAGGTCACAACTCAATACAAGTCTATGAGAGTCTCATTCTGGCTCTCATAGACTTGTATTGGGAGCTTGTTATATCTAACTTCAGACTTCCAGCCAGTAAGAAGTAACAGGCACAAGCTGGTGCTGTTCGACCGAAGCAGTATCAATACTTTCTTAATCTAGACGACTTGCCCTGTATCATACACAACAGATTGATTTATATGGACTAATTCTTTGTTTTCCTTGGGGTAGCACTACATGAAGACGACACACTTATGGTTCGGTTTCCCTATAGCTGACCGCTAAAAGGGGGGGTTCCCAGGAGGGAGACAGTTTGTGCCACCTTCTGTAGCGTATCTTATGCCTATGGAGGGCGCGCTATTCATATACCTCCTCTCCAGTTGAGACTTTCTACATCTGTTATACAGTGTGTCCACCCATATCCTGTCCACCGCCATTAACTTGAGAACGGCGACAGCTATAGGCATAGAAGTGGTGTCTAAAGTAGCCATGCGCTACCCAATGAAACCACCTATAGCGCCACCTGGTGGAAAACAACGGCGTTAGCATTTTTATCTTGAAAACGGAATGAGATAGACAAAAAAGTGAATTACCAAGTTGTAGGGCATCATCAATTCAATACGAATCGACACCTTGCATACAAAAATGCTATGATTAGAATGTGGCTACTTTACTATACCTAGACACCACTTCTATGTCTATAGCTGCCGCCATTCTTAAGTTAATGGCAGTGGACAGGATATGGGTGGACACACTGTATAAGGCGTACTGTAATTTAATCTTCAAGGATAAACGTGAACAGCAAAACTGGAATAATACAAGTAATACTGTACAATAAAAACAGCAGGGATACGTGTAGGGTATTTGGTTACATAAAATTTAAAGGGAATCTGTCACCAGGTTTTTGCTACCTCATATGAGAGCAGCATAATGTAGAGACAGAGACCCTGATTCCATCGGTGTCCCTTAGTTTACTGGGTGCAGCAGGTGTGATACAATCAGAGTTCTCTGCTGTAGATGTAGCAGAGCTTGAAATGCTGAGCTCTGTGTAACTCTGCCCACATCACTGATTGTCATTATTCAATGTTTTCAGAAACATGCCAAAGTTTCTAATCAGTGTTGGCTGGATGGGACCAGGAGGCACGCAGGCAATTAATTCAGCAGTGATGATCTCCAGTTGATAAAACCCTGATTGTATGAAAACAAAAGCATACGGTCTAATAAGTGACACATCCCTGTAATCAGGTTCACAGCCCCTACTGGACTACTGACTAGTGATGAGCGAGCCTCGGAGTTTGAAAATGCTGGATATTCCCACTGACTTCCATTATACTCGGTACTCAAGTTGCATAGGTTCAACCCTATGCTTGTGCTTGATCGAGTAATGAGCAGTGGTGAGCGCGCTCCCCATCACTTCCCTTTTAAAGGCTTTAGCAAGAATTTATTTATATACGGTATATATTTTAGGAGGTAACTCGTATTTACTACTTCACTTCGTTTCAACTGCAATCTCTAATGCATTATGTTTAATCAGTAGAGGAATAGTGAATAATGCTGCCCCCTTCTGGCTGTAATTAGTGTATCCTCACAAAAAAAAAAAAAAAAAAAAAGCATAACTAATAAATCACAAACCAAAAAAACAAAACAAAAAAAAAAAGCACATTAAGTGAAACTGAGGCAGATTACCGTTAACAAAATAAATCCAACCTGGGAACACTGGAACTCTTTTTTTTTTTTCCCCCCCAAAACAAGCAGTGATGTGTTTAAGGCTACATTCACACTTCTATCCATTTCCATCATGTAACGTTTTTTAGTACAGAAAAAAAACAAAAAACCCCGCACTGCGCAAGATTCTGTCGGCACCAGTCATGGTTATAATGCAAGCCTAGGGGCGCTGGAATCCGGCGGAATCTGTTAAATGACTGATTACAGCAACTGATCCGTTTTAGGCAAAAGAGCATGCTCAGAAGTGGAAATTCCTTTCTGGTTAGTACAAAATTCTCGGTCTCTGTCGATCAGTCTCTCCCTCTCGGCGCTGCACGGCTGTCACACTGCTCCGGCGGCTTCTCCTGCTTTTGAAAATGCCATCCACTCATTATGCCATCTTGTATTCACTGCTTCCCCCGCCCACCGGTGCCTATGATTGGTTGCAGTTAGACACGCCCCCACATTCAGTGACAGCTGTCTCACTGCAACCTATCACAGGCACCGGTGGGAGGAGTCGAGCTTGCAGTAAAATAAATAAAATAAAAAACAAAAACACAAAAACTCAAAGATGTGGTTGCTAGAATATTTTTTTTTAATTATATTACATTTTATCTTGAGTGTATTCAGATCTGCAATAAAAATAAACCAGCATTGTAAATGTGGATTACAAACACCTTTTATATGTTTACAACCTTTACCACAGTGACACCTTCAGAATTTTTGTATTCTTTTAGGCCATCAGTGAGTCTCTTGCGCTGGTCTGCTGAGTATTATTCTCTCAAGCTCTTGAATGTCTGGGGAGAGATGAAATCTAAAGAAACCCAGCAAAGATTTTTAATAAAAACTGGTAAGGCTGCGTTCCCATGATCAGTGTTTGCGTTTTGGACGTAGAGTGTTTTTCCACAGAAAACCCTGACCTGCGGCGCGGCTTCTAGAGCCTCAGCATGTCAATTGTTCACTGCGGAGTCGCAAGCGTCCTCCATAGTGAGAACACAAGCGAGACATCACAGCGCCCCAAACTTTGATTGTGGGTACAAGCAACTGTGATCTCCTGCAGAGGAGACTCACGGCCCCACAGGTCAGGACCTGCTGCGTCCAGGACGCAATGAGTTCTGATCATGGGCAGATACCCAAATGCTATGTTCACACATGGCATTTTTGCTGCGTTTTTTAGCTGCGGATTTTCCTTGGTTTTATGCAAATCCATGCTGATAAAACGCTGCTTTTTACAGTCCCAGCAAAGTTGACGAGACTCCCGAGACGAGATTCCCGAGACGAGACAGACACAGATTTTTTTTCCTGACTGTTTTGTTAAAGACCTGTGTATTTGGTCAGGTTTCCAAAGAATGAGCATGTCAATTCTTTGCAGTGTATTTGCAGCTTTTTTCCATTGAGACAACTCATTCTGTAGAAAAAAATGCTGCAAATTCTCAGCAAAAACGCCACAAGAAAACCCAACAAAAAAAAAAACCGCACCAAAAACACCATGTGTAAACAAAGCCTAACACTTTTCTAGGCAGTTTTTTTTTCCCTTTAACCATTCTTGGGTTATTATCCTGCTGTAGGACCCATTATGAAAATTTAGGTGAAAAACAAATGAGCAAATAGGAATACAAGTAAATAAGTCAAATAGTTGACACTTTCACTAAAATTATAAAATCCATCGCCCTGTGACAAGTTGTACCCAATGAGGATGTCCCCAACTCTTCTTGCTCACATTGCAGGCCTCAAAATAGATGGTCCCCAACTCCTGCTCTGCCCGTCTATTTTGAGACCTGCTGGCATGTAGTGGGTGAACTACAAGAGTTAGGGAACATCTTGATTGGGGTACACCTTGTCGCGGTGGGATGCTTTTTATGTTCTTTTTATTAAAATAGTGTCAACTACATCGTTATATATACATGTACTATTAAAAGCCGGGTATTTGTTCTTTTATTATCCTACGCTTTGTCTGGTAATGATCAGTGTGAATGTACATACCTACTCATTGTCAGTTTTGCTTTTTCCATATTGTTCAAGGCAAATGTAACTTTCTTCCACATTGGGAACACATTTTGCACTAAAATGCTCCAATAATTCTCCAATTTCATTGCTCCTATAAAATGTTCCAGGTTTCCAGCCTCAAAGGAAGCAGAGCGGACTCAACATTATGGATCCTCCACCTTGCATTTCTATAGGTAGGGTGCACTTTTCTTTACAAGCATTAGAAATTTTCCCAATTGTTTGGCAAAATTTGGTCTGTCGTTTATGAAGCTTTCTTCAAGGCTATGTGTCCACGGTAGAATGTACCTGCGGATTTTTCTGCATGAAAATCCGCACCTTATTTTTGCCACGGATTTTGATGCGGATTTTTTTTTTTTTCCCCCATTCTATACCCAAAATCCGCAACAATAATTGACATGCTGCAGATTTTTCCGGATCAAAATCCGCGGCAAATCCGCCACGGAAAAATCCGCAGCATGGACACAGCATTTCCAAAATGCCATTGAAATGGCTTGGAAGTGCCGCTGCTGCAGATTTTCGGAAAATCCGCGGCAAAATCCGCAGCGTGGGCACATAGCCTAAACGGTGAACTTTTGGTATTGGTTAAAACCCTCAGTTCATATACATCTTCCAAAGAGGTATCAGATTATATTTTTTTTTGACCAATTTTTATACCAACTTTATTAGTGTTTTCTCATCTATTCCACCAAGTCCTGGAAGGTTCTTAAAAGTACCATCAGTAGTATATTTCTTTACATTTCAAACTTTGGTCAGGATCTTGTACCTTTTTTGACAAAGTTGGGATAGTATTTCAGGTCTGCTCAGTCATTTTCTCATTGTCATCGCAAAAACGGAATGAAACTGGTCTTTTTTCACTTTAAATCCAACATTTATAGGTAGATTAAAACCACATGCGCACAGACCATGTCGGGTTAGGTCTTGGAATTTTTTTTAAATTAAAAACTAGTCATCATAAAAGAAAAATCCACAGCATTCCAATATTTCATATCCAATCCATACCTTTATTGGACACAGATACCCCCTCAGCAGGGATAGAGAATGACCAAGATCGTTTTCCGTTCAGATGACACTTTCTAATTGCTCATGTTAGTTTGGTGTTATCCTTTGTTGCAAAGTGTGCCATCAATTAAGTTATGGCATATCTTCCAATTTCGCACCCTTTTTATGCTACCAAGCTTTTATTTGGTTATTTTTGTTGCTTGCACTTTTTTGTATTAACCAAATATCTAAGTAGTATCATTAAACACTATTTCAGGAGATATTTAAAATCGTCTGGTAAATATTCAGGTGTACAAATAATGTTGACCACAATTGTATTAGGCCAAGGCGCCAGCACAGCCTCCTAGGCATACCGCCATCGCAGTCCTTTATCAGATATACCTGAGCCGTAGCTTTCACAGGACAGAGCATACAGTGTGCCCACCGCCATTAACTGGAGAACTGCAAAACGATTATTCCTGGCTCACAGCGTTAAATTTAGGTGCTCAGAAAAAGCAGCAAGTCTAATAGAAAATAATTCTGGCACACTTGGAGACAATATGAAGAGGAGAAAATCTTGAAATGCTTAAATGGTTTTATTTTGTGCATAGATCAAAAAAGAAGTTGATGATAATTCATCCATCCAACGTTTCGACCATTTGAGGTCTTTATCAAGGACAAATTTATCTAATGTAACAAAAACATACGCACCATTAGTGCATGAAAACAAAACATGATTATGGCATTCATTATAACAGCAGTCTCTGATAACATCATGATAGCACATAACCAAATAAAGACATACATATACTTATAAAATCCATGTGCTGAAAAACAGTGAAAATAGAAACCTAATAAAGGAACAAAAGCTCATGAAAGGTACACTTATCATTCGGCAAATGAGGGCAGTAGTGACCCACCTAAATGATCAACTGTATGGTATATATTCAAGACTATGAAGACATCATAATGCAATCAAAGAGATGGATAAAGATGTGATCCTATGTGGGAGACAAAAACAGATAAGTATCGTGTACATGACATATAACCATGCAGATAAGAAGAGTTTCATTCTTCGGCAATAACTGTCTACAGATGTGTCTTTCCCCACTTATACCTTATGCACTGGAGCAAATTGATGATCAGTAGTGGTGACCCTTTTCAGAGGGAATGGGATATAGATAATTCTAAATGCAAGTGGATATAGATATGCGCATTAAAATAATATATAGATTATTTTAACCATATGATTAAAGTGAACTAATGCATCCTGAAGGAGAGTAGTATACCTGGATAAACTATTTCGCTGTCAAAGGTAGATACCTGAGAGCATCAGGGAAAGTTTCGTGTTTCCTTCACTGATGGTTCCTCAGTTGCCTCAGAAGAAGGGGAATATTCTGAGCAAGAGAGTCACATATACTTGCATTACCGCATAAAGTAGGGAGAAGACACATATACAATGACTTCTGTGTATTACATAACATATGGTAAGAAGGCAAAAACTACCTGAAAAATGCAGAGATAGTATACTAATACTTGCACTGAGGAATTCACAACGGCCTCAGGGTAACATCAGTGCTATGGACAAAATATGTGAACATCAGGAGTTACAAGTAGAGTAGGAAAAACCAGTATAAGGTACATGTTGTAGGATAAAAAAGTACCCAAATTACCTTAATATTGTTCCAAAAAGGTGAACATGTATGGGATCATATAACAAAGAGG
The DNA here is from genome assembly GCF_048569485.1 of Anomaloglossus baeobatrachus. Classification (NCBI taxonomy): domain Eukaryota; kingdom Metazoa; phylum Chordata; class Amphibia; order Anura; family Aromobatidae; genus Anomaloglossus; species Anomaloglossus baeobatrachus. The sequence continues at coordinate 56,623,772 of NC_134361.1, read as the reverse complement.
ACTCCTTGTGGGGTTCTCAAAGAGACCCTATGGAAAATGTATACATTTAAGTATCAAATAGTATACGTGACAAAAATGGTGGGCTGATATAGACACATACCTGAGGTATTCAAGGTATTAGAAGCAGGGAAGAGCTATTGAGCCATATATGATGTCACGTATCTAAATACAAATATGGAGAGTGCATAAATAATGCTGTTCCATCATGTTAAAGGCTCAGGAAAAGACTTACACATACCTTGCGTTGGTGATATAGGGTATGGGCCCCAGGGAGACGTGCACTGTGCGGTGGTGGTGTGTCCTTATATAGTGGGAGCAGTGCAGCGTCCACCATCCTGCTTCCTGGATGGTGGAACGCAGTGTGGGCCGGTGGAGCGCACGCCGCGCATGCGCAGTGCGGCGCGCCGCACCGCGCATGCGCCCGAAGCGAAGCATCAGCCCAATGGGAGAAGATGTGACAGGGGAGGTGTGTAAGTGTGTGGGAACCAGGGATTGGCCTGTGAATCGCACCGAGAGCGCGCACAGCGCCACCTAGTGGCCCAGCACGCGCGCCCAGCACGGAACACAGGCCAAAGTGAGTGACAGCAAGGTGAAAATGCTGAATAGTAGTGCCCAGCAAGCACACAGCGCCCATTCATTGGCACAGTGCGCCAGAGTGGCACAAAACAGGACAGAGAATTAAGAAGGCATACTGCGCTGGAATTGCATTGTGCCACTCTAGCGGAGTATCATAGAGTGCAACGCATTCCAAGGGGCTTACGAGTATCACTGAAACCGACTCTTTTTTCAGATAAACCCGAATATTGTTCAAAATTCGAGAGTATAGTTAATAAGTGTTCAATGGACATTATAATTTTGACGATTGAATTCCTGCAAAAAGAAATTGAGGACCTGGGACACAACATCAGTTCGATCGAACAGCAACTTCAGAACACGATTCCCACTGCAGAGTGGGAGAGGATCCACTCTAAAACCAAAGCCACTATTGCTGAATTCAGTAAGACTCTTCAAGAACGGAAAAGGTCTAAGTTTTTAAGAGATCAAGAAGATTATGCCAAAAATCGGGTCTATCGTTGGCAATTTGTGGAAGATATTCCTAGGAGACCAACACAGTATCATCGGTATTCAACATCATCCGGATCGGATACAGAACAGTATACCTCACGACAGTCTCGTTTTTTAGCACAGCGGCCAAACCAAAGAGGAAAACGAGGAGGAGTAAGAGGGGCCGCGGTAGCACCATCAACATATCACATGCAAACCAGATCACAGGTACCAATTTAGTGTATAACATTTCTTCGTACAACTTGTCTGTAATTGAATCCCAGGTACTACAAAAAGGGTTATCATTTTGTCCGACTCCACCTCTCAATACATTTGTTTTAGACCAGGAGATGAGGAGGTTTTTTAGGACCTTGAGACTAAAAGCTCACTTTAGTACTGATAAAGCCACAACGGTCGTTAATACTCCGACTGAATCCGATACCATGTTTCGGTTGAAACAATTGGACCTTAGAGTCCCGAGTTCGTTCAACCCTCCTAAGACGTATCACCCCATCGAGACGTATGTTGCTTTGGTTTCTAGAGACATTAATCATACATTAAGGACAGTGGATGAGGGTCAATTCAAGATCAAACGTAATGTTACTATAGAAGAAAGTCGTGCAATACGGGATTTAAAAAATAACCCCAATATCGTTATCAAACCGGCCGATAAGGGTGGGTCCATTGTGGTACTCAACAAGAAATACTACATTGATGAGATTTTGAGCCAATTAGGGGATACAAGTACTTATGTACCTATTTCACGTGATCCAACATCCCATATTCAGGGACTCATTAAACACATTATCCGTATCTATTTGGCCAATAATACCATAGATCAGAAACTATCTGATTTTCTCATTAAAGCCCACCCCATCACACCGGTGTTTTATACCTTACCCAAGGTTCATAAAAACATGAGCCATCCTCCCGGTCGTCCGATTGTCGCTTCGACAGAATCCGTTTTATCGCCCCTTGCTATCACAGTCGAGAGAATCCTCACTCCTCTCATACCCAACATCAAGTCATACCTTAAGGACACTTCCGACTTCTTGACACATTTACAATCCATAGGGTTGTTGCCTCCTGAATGTCTTTTGGTATCCCTTGATGTCAATAGTCTTTATACTAGCATTCAACACCTTGATGGCATACAGGCAGTAAAATGGTTTTTGAATAGACATAGTACTCACTCTCCTTTACAGAATCAATTTTGCATTGATCTCCTTCAACTGGTTCTAGAAAATAATTTCTTTCTGTTCCAAGACCAGTTTTATTTACAGAAACGGGGGACCGCGATGGGTTCTAATTTGGCACCCCCGTATGCTAATATTTTTATGGCGCATTTTGAAGAATTACACATATACAATCATCCACTATGGTTGGAACATGTGATTACATGGAAAAGGTATATTGACGACATCTTCCTCATTTGGCGGGGTGATGTCGCTTCTTTATCACAGTTTCACACAGAGATCAATTCTCTCACACTAGGTCTCACCTTTTCCATTCAATTTGATAGCCATAATATCAATTTTTTAGATACCATGGTAATATCGTCTGACGGCATCCTTAGCACGGATTTGTATGTAAAACCGACCGACCGTAATAGTCTTCTGCATTTTACAAGTTGCCATCCCCGTCACACTAAACAAAGTCTTCCAATTTCCCAACATCAGCGTGTGGCGCGAATTGTATCTGACCCAGCACAACGTGACCTAAGATCCTCAGAAATGAGTATGAAGTTTCTCCAGAGGGGATATCCTATTGATATTGCCAATAAGAAATTTTCTCAAAGACCCACTACTGGGAAGAATATCCCACGTATTCCGTGCATAAACACCTATCATCCTTTTTCTCCTCTTATTAAGAGCATAGTCTGTAAACACTGGCCGCTCCTGAATAAGGCTTATCCAGAGGTTAGCGAATTCAGTGTACCCCCTTTATTTTGTAACAAGAGGCCTCGTAATCTCCGGGACAGTTTTGTAAGGGCTGACATAGGTTCCAGTAAGATTGTACCGAGGCAAACGTTTCTCGGTACTCCCAAAAAAGGCAATTTTCCGTGTCACCACTGCATACAGTGCAACAATCTCACCAGGGGTGACACCTTTACTCACCCTTTGTCAGGACGAATTTTTTCCATACAGGGATTTTTTACATGTGAATCCTCTTTTGTAGTTTACCTTATTAAGTGTCCATGCGGTCTCGGATATGTTGGGGAGACCACCCAACATGTCCGAGACCGTATTAGTAAACACAAATCCACTATTAGGTGTAAACAGATGATGCTCCCTATCCCGTATCATTTTATTACATATGGTCACACGATCGCGCAATTGAAGTACCAGATACTGGAACATGTACCCATACCTAGAAGGGGTGGTAACAGAATACGTACCCTAAAGGAAAGGGAATCCTATTGGATATTTACCCTGAATACGCTGGAACCAAGAGGTCTTAATAGGGAACACGATATGTGCATTTAATGAAGTTTACTGTTCGATAGTTTACGTTACCTTGAATATTTATTATATTAATTGGGTTTGGTCGACTTTTGTTGCTTTTCAGCCTCTGAGTGGTCATCTACAATATGATTGTCAAAAACCCAGTATAAGGATAAGTGAGAATATCATTCTACTACACATAGTGACATGTATTTCTCCCTAAATTGTTTTTTCTTTGTTCCAGGCTCCACCTCCTACTTGATCTCTTCACCGTCCTTGCACCAATCTTGTGTCATCACCACAACTACGCTCAGCTTTAAGGGACCATCACCAAGATTCTCTGTTATTGTGCACTCTGTATAATGTCGTCTTTTGGTATGTTTTACTGACTTGTGCTCTGTACCTGGCTCATGCGTTGGTGTAAATGGCCCGACACTGCGCATTTGCCATGCGCAATTCACAGGCCAGCACACCGTAATCCTTTATATTAGGATCTCACACATTCACATATCTAGTTGTTAGACTTTGCATGTCATTTCCTCTGTCCTGTTTTGTGCCACTCTGGCGCACTGTGCCAATGAATGGGCGCTGTGTGCTTGCTGGGCACTACTATTCAGCATTTTCACCTTGCTGTCACTCACTTTGGCCTGTGTTCCGTGCTGGGCGCGCGTGCTGGGCCACTAGGTGGCGCTGTGCGCGCTCTCGGTGCGATTCACAGGCCAATCCCTGGTTCCCACACACTTACACACCTCCCCTGTCACATCTTCTCCCATTGGGCTGATGCTTCGCTTCGGGCGCATGCGCGGTGCGGCGCGCCGCACTGCGCATGCGCGGCGTGCGCTCCACCGGCCCACACTGCGTTCCACCATCCAGGAAGCAGGATGGTGGACGCTGCACTGCTCCCACTATATAAGGACACACCACCACCGCACAGTGCACGTCTCCCTGGGGCCCATACCCTATATCACCAACGCAAGGTATGTGTAAGTCTTTTCCTGAGCCTTTAACATGATGGAACAGCATTATTTATGCACTCTCCATATTTGTATTTAGATACGTGACATCATATATGGCTCAATAGCTCTTCCCTGCTTCTAATACCTTGAATACCTCAGGTATGTGTCTATATCAGCCCACCATTTTTGTCACGTATACTATTTGATACTTAAATGTATACATTTTCCATAGGGTCTCTTTGAGAACCCCACAAGGAGTCCTCTTTGTTATATGATCCCATACATGTTCACCTTTTTGGAACAATATTAAGGTAATTTGGGTACTTTTTTATCCTACAACATGTACCTTATACTGGTTTTTCCTACTCTACTTGTAACTCCTGATGTTCACATATTTTGTCCATAGCACTGATGTTACCCTGAGGCCGTTGTGAATTCCTCAGTGCAAGTATTAGTATACTATCTCTGCATTTTTCAGGTAGTTTTTGCCTTCTTACCATATGTTATGTAATACACAGAAGTCATTGTATATGTGTCTTCTCCCTACTTTATGCGGTAATGCAAGTATATGTGACTCTCTTGCTCAGAATATTCCCCTTCTTCTGAGGCAACTGAGGAACCATCAGTGAAGGAAACACGAAACTTTCCCTGATGCTCTCAGGTATCTACCTTTGACAGCGAAATAGTTTATCCAGGTATACTACTCTCCTTCAGGATGCATTAGTTCACTTTAATCATATGGTTAAAATAATCTATATATTATTTTAATGCGCATATCTATATCCACTTGCATTTAGAATTATCTATATCCCATTCCCTCTGAAAAGGGTCACCACTACTGATCATCAATTTGCTCCAGTGCATAAGGTATAAGTGGGGAAAGACACATCTGTAGACAGTTATTGCCGAAGAATGAAACTCTTCTTATCTGCATGGTTATATGTCATGTACACGATACTTATCTGTTTTTGTCTCCCACATAGGATCACATCTTTATCCATCTCTTTGATTGCATTATGATGTCTTCATAGTCTTGAATATATACCATACAGTTGATCATTTAGGTGGGTCACTACTGCCCTCATTTGCCGAATGATAAGTGTACCTTTCATGAGCTTTTGTTCCTTTATTAGGTTTCTATTTTCACTGTTTTTCAGCACATGGATTTTATAAGTATATGTATGTCTTTATTTGGTTATGTGCTATCATGATGTTATCAGAGACTGCTGTTATAATGAATGCCATAATCATGTTTTGTTTTCATGCACTAATGGTGCGTATGTTTTTGTTACATTAGATAAATTTGTCCTTGATAAAGACCTCAAATGGTCGAAACGTTGGATGGATGAATTATCATCAACTTCTTTTTTGATCTATGCACAAAATAAAACCATTTAAGCATTTCAAGATTTTCTCCTCTTCATATTGTCTCCAAGTGTGCCAGAATTATTTTCTATTAGATTAACTGGAGAACGGCGGCAGCTATAGGCATATAAGTGGTGTCTAGGTATAGTAAAGTAGACATGCCCTACGCAATGAAACCACCTATAGCGCCACCTGGTGGAAAACAACAGAGTTAGCATTTTCATCTCTAAAGCGGAATGAGAGAGAAAAAAAGTGAATTACAAAGTTGTAGGGCATCATCAATTCAATACAAATCAACACCTTGCATACAGAAATTTTATGATTAGAACGTGTAAAACTCACAAGGCTGCGGACATGAAGCGATACCTCATGGAGACCTTTCTACAAGTCATTGGGTATGGTGGCCGTGTGGAGTGGCCTCCACGCTCACCTGACCTGACCCCATTGGACTTCTTTCTGTGAGGTCACATCAAACAGCAGGTGTATGCGACCCCTCCACCAACATTGCAGGACCTACGACGACGTATCACAGATGCTTGTGCAAACGTGTCACCTACCATATTGCACAACGTGCAGCAAGATACAGTATGCTGTGCAGAGTCCAGATGTGCATTGCAGCTGACGGGGGCCACTTTGAGCATCAAAGTTAAATGAGCACCATATGCATGACCAGCATTCAATGTTGGGGGGGGGGGGGTCATGAGTTTCATATCATAGCATTTCTGTATGCAAGGTGTTGATTTGTATTGAATTCATGATGCCCTACAATGTTTTAATTCACTTTTTCCTCTCTCATACCATTTGAGATAAAAAATGCTAACAGTTTTCATTGCATAGTGTATGGCTACTTTACTATACCTAGACACCACTTCTATGCCTATAGCTGCCGCCGTTCTCAAGATAACGGTGGTGGATACGATATTTATGGGTGGACACATTGTATAAAATACAACTTGTGCTGCAGATCCTGTGCCTAGATTATACATAACTGTACATCTACTAGTAGGGAGACAATGCACTTGGGTCTCAATTCATTAAGACTGGCCTTACACACGCCAAGTCTCAATGAAGCTCTGGATAGAGTACAATCATTAAGAGGTGAACGCCACTTAAATTCAGTGCACCTCAGTGGCATGCAGAGACTTCAGTAGCATTTGTGGCATAAAAACACTTGCACTTTTGCTGGGCTTGACAGGCAGGTGTAGCCACAACCCCACCCTTACTCCCGAATCGCTGCAGTGGAGAGAAAATACCAACTCAAATTTTCAAAATTACACAAAAATGTTGTGAGATACTTTGGATTATTTCTCAATTCATCAAAGCATTTTGGCCAGAAAAGTAATACAAATGAATCCTCAGTGTGCACTGTCAGAACTCTCAGGTGGGGGCAGCTAGTGGGCATGTTACTGAAGGTATGCGATTTGCATACATCCGGTCACATACCAACTAGACACGTGCAGCCTAGCTCAATACAAGTGAATTAAATTAACAACATGTCTAGTTGGCATGTGGCTGGAACAGTACAAATTGCATACTTGTGATTATATTACTACCCACTCCTGGCACTGGAGAATCCTGACAGTGTATGCTTATGAAGATTCACAAGTCTGCAATCACAAAAGGTTTGTCCAAATTTAGGGTTCAGGTTTGCAGTCACTTCAAGTCTTCGTGACGCAGGAGCAAGGAGATGTTTATGTATAATATTTATTCATTTATATAGCACTGTTTATTCCACAGCGCTTTACATACATTGGCATCACTGTCCCCATTGGGGCTCACAATCTAAATTCCCTATGTTTTTGGAGTGTGGGAGGAAACCGGAGTACCCGAAGGAAACCCACGCAAACACAGGGAGAACATACAAACTCCTTGCAGATGTCGTCCTTGGGGGAAATTGAACCAAGGATCCCAGCGCTGCAAGACTGCAGTGCTAACCACTGAGCCACTGTACCGCCCTATGTATCAAACAAGTACCATATTTTTAGGATTATAAAACACTTTTGCTCCCACAAATTTGGGGAGGAAAGTGAGGGGTGGGTACTCTAATCTGAATGTGACTCGCCCACCCCAGGGCTATGGGACACCCGATGCCGGGCCGGACTAGTCCGGTGGTAGTCAGTGGTGGCTGGGCCCGGCTCCGTGGCCCTGGTGGGTGTCAGTAGAATATGTGGCTTGAATTAAAGTTTGTGTTCGTGACGCCACCTGTGGTATGCGGCTATTAAGCCGCCGCTGCTGTGTGAGGCCTCCGGGGGATGATATGGCAGCAATGGTGGTACTGCTCCCCACAGGTGGAGCAATGCCCGGGGCACAGTTGGTGCTTGTGAGTGTCTATGCAGCTGAAATAACAGAGGCGACTTCAAGGGTACAGTTTCAAGTTCTTTACTCACAATTCTTGTCACAGTCCTGCAGGGACCCTTGGACTGCTGGGACCACCGTCAGGGACCTCCGCCGTTTCTGGGTGATTCTGAGAGTAAAAGCCGGTACCCTTCCCTTAAGTGTCTCTATCTTCTGCTGTCTTCCTTAGCCTTGCCTTGGTAGGTTGAACCTGGCTTGGCCTCCACAACAGCCTCCAGGCTGGGGAGTCACCTGTCGGCTGATTACCCCTTTTCTAGAGGTACTGCTGTGGGCTGTGGGCTGTGGCCCGGGGAGTTTACAACATTCCCTGGGCCTCGGTTTTTACTGTTTGGAGATGATCTTTGCACTCCTCCGGTTTCTAGGGACCGTCCCCTGTTGCAGCTTGATCACTCCACCGATGTTCTTGTGGAACAGGCCAGCGCAGCTCTAAACTGCCCTGGACAGCTCTACAGACTGCCCGTGGCCCTGCGACTCCTTCTGTTCTCTGCGTGGTGTCATCTGGACCCTCCGAGTCCCAGGATCTTCACCAGGAAGCGTCTTTCTGTTTCTCAGCTCCTGACTGACTTGGAGCTCTTTTCCTTTCTCTTCTCCTCCTTGCCTGCCTCCTGCAGACCTCTTCCTCCTTCCGCACTCTCTCTCAGACTTCTGTTGCTTTCTTTCTCTGTTGCAGACACTCTGAACTCACAGAGCTCCTTTCTCTTTCACAGCTACATGCTGGCTCCTCACTCTCTCACTCTGAGGTAAACTGCAACTAACTTGACCTTCCTTTCTCTATCTGCTCTCTGGTGGCTCCTCCCACCTCCCCAATTGCCCTGTTCTACCCTATAGGAGCAGGGATGGGTCTTACGACCCCTCCCAGCATGCAGCATGGGAGGGTTGTCTGCCACTTTCCCTGGTCCCAGTGTGTTCCTAGCAATGGGTGTAGTGTGGATTTACCAGGGAACCGGAGTTCACTCTCTTCCTCTCCCAGAATGGGGCATCACACCGCTGGATGGGGTGCAATGACCTGTGGCGACGGAAGCCTCAGGGGCGCCACAAATGTAGCTTACCAGGGTGGTGGAGGAGGTCGCATGAGGCCGGGGGAATGCTGCGCCGCCTGGTGCAGAATTTCCGGCAGCTGGTGCGGCTAGACTGGCGCTGCAGGGCAGGCGGGGAGAACTTCAAAAAAATGCCACCTGGAGTCGGTGCATGCACAGATGGAGCGGTCAGCTAAAGCTCTCATCTGCGCACGCGCTGCCTCCGGGCCCATTAATCACAGAGCAGCAGACTTAAGGAAAATGGCGCCCGGAGGTGGCGCTTGTGCAGATAAGGCTACTTTGACACATCCGGTTTGAGCCCTGCGGCTCAATCCGGCTGTGAAAACTATGCAACGGATGCGGTGAAAACACCGCATCCTTTGCATAAGTTTTTACATGCGGCCGGTCCGGTTTTTTCCGGTTGCGGCATGCTACTGAGCATGCGCAGTGGAAAATACCGCATGCGGCGACCGGATGCGGTTTTTTCCGCATCGCGCCGCATCCGGCCTCCATAGGGATGCATTGAAAAATGCGCCGCAGCGGCCGGATGCGGCGCGATGCGGTGTTTTTTGCCGGAGCAAAAAACGTTGCAGGGTACGTTCGATCCGGCCGCCGCATCGGCTAAATCTGCCGCATGCGGCAAAAACCGGACCGAACGCAAGCCCCTACGGCATAATGCGGCACTAATGTAAGTCAATGCAAAAAAAACCGCAATCGGCGTTACAAAAGCCGGTTGCGGTTTTTCTGCAGAACGCCGTATTGTGCCGCAGAGCAAAAATCCGGATGTGTGAAAGTACCCTAAGATCTCAACTTTTCATTGAGCCGAGAGCTCAATCTGTGCTGACTCTGGGCACCATTTTTTTTTTTAAGCCATTACTGCCCGCTGCCGCAGCTCGTGCCCCAGCAATAGCACAGCTAACAGAGCCCCAGGCTCCGCACCAGAACAGCATACAGTTTCTGGGACTCCCAAAGCCCCTGCCTCCTGTGACTCTGTTCCACCACCGCTGCTGCCCCCTCTGGTAAGGCAACACCGGATTATAAAATGGACCATTTTTTCACCTTTTTTTGTTGTGAATTTGGGGTGCATCCTATATATCGAAAAATACGGTAAATATTTAGAATTTTTGAAAAGCTGAAAAAAATTAAAATTATAGCAAAATAAGTATCTTCGATGAAAATGTGTGCGATATTAGGCATGCATTAGAATCCACACTTTAACCTCATATCTGCAAAAGAAAATTCTGCTACATGAGCATGGGGTAATGAAAACACCATCCACTTCTACGGCACTTGGAATTTGCATGGAACAAGCTGCTCTGTCAGAATATGGAGCAATCATTTTAGTGTATGCAAAAAAAAGAAGAGACATGATCAGAATTTAAATATTTATTCTTAAACCATTTAAAATCCCCTGAAATATTGAAATAAGCTTACTCTATTAACAGATTTACAAGAGTAATAACTACGAAGGATATATGGGTACCACTTTTTTTTTTCCATTTTTTTCATCATATTTTTTTATTTCTATCTGTGAAGTTCTTATAAAGCTTTCTGATTGACCATATTTACAACTTTTACTGTTTATATATTTATAAAAATATTTTATTTTTTTAACGATAACATTGTTTTCAAAAACTATTTTCAGACTTTCTCAAGATATAAATTTGAAGTGAGTTTAGTTAGAGAGCAAAAAAAAAAAAAAAAATAAAAAATACAGAAATGGTTGCTAAAAAAAAAAACCCAAAAAAGTGAACGCATTTGTGTAGGCACCACTGAAAAAAAAAAAATGAAAAAAAAAAAAAAAGAAAAATGTTGCTCATTCCTTGGCATTAGCCAGTAATAAGTTTTCAAGTGTCCCCTTTAAAAGCAGGAATTATGTTGGTGGGAGGACAAGAGGGGGGGTGAGGGGGGGAATCTATCTACCCGGCGGTGGAAATAAGCATGCTGCAATTTGAAGCAATTTAATCTATATGTATGTATATTACGTTTATGGGGCTTTAAATTCTGCATCAAAAAAATCATCTGATCCACTGGGTTTGCAGTAGGCGTGCACCAGTAACGGTGCTGTAATCTGAGCAGCCTTTTTTGTGGACTAGTCTCAATACTAAGCTCACTGGCTGCTACAGAATAAGCCGCCGTTCCTTTACGCACTACCGTATATACACCCAGACGTTTGTGGCTCAACACTGCATATTGCAGTCTAACCCGATATATATATGTACAAGGCAAAGGTCCCAGCACCTGATCAATATAAGGCTTACGCTACATGGAAAATGCTGGACAAGGCCGCGTGGCATAATTGGCAAAAAAAAATAAAAATAAAAAACACCTTTCCGAGTGGCTATTAAGACATTGTGCTGCCAGATCTTCACAGCAAAAGCGGTATATATATATATATGCTGCCGGATGAATCATCCCTATGGGTGGCTATAAAACAATTACTTGACACTGCAGCATGCTCATTTGCATCAGATACTGGCGGTCACATCCCCTTAAATATCCACTGTCATTTATTATTTAAAAAAAAAAAAAAATCCCCCCCAAAAAAAAAAAAACCAAAACACTGCAATGGCAATAGGAGTAAAAATGTGTGTCGATCACGCACCGGATACATTTCTTCAAAGATTTGGCAGATCGTCCGTACGGTGCGGGTGAGACCACAGAAGAGGATCGTGCGGGGCCAACGCCTCTGGCACATGTAGGTATGAGCCCCTTTAAATATAAAAAAATAAAAAAAAAACAACAAAAAAAACTGGGCTCAAATCATAAAAACGCACACTAACAGATCATAATATTATAATATAGCCATAGAACTACATATTATAATATTATTACACCACCTTCAAGGAAACAGAAACGTTGAAGTACATGCGGAAGCAATATATATATATATGTATATATGTACATGGGATGACTTGGAGAACACCCCATTAAGCAGTACCATAATTTTCCATTTACAGTTCTGCCGGTTGTTTGGAAAGTTGTGTTTTCTATATTTTATACTGCCAATCATCAAGACTTTCCCTGGTCGAGTCGGAGCGAATCTCTATAACTTAGTTACTTGTATATTAAATGGTAAATACAGATTTTTTTTTTAAAATACATGTTCACAGGAGTATAAATACATCATGGCGCTGTTCTGCATGAAAAGTCCGGAAAAAAAAAAACCAAAAAAAAAAAGTGGAATATATTACATGGGACATCGATGTTTGGGGGGATGCTGGTGCAAACCATTGTCTCTGTACTCTGCCTGTGCAGGTGGAACGGGCTTTTAGGCTTTTTCACGTGATATTTAAAGGCCCGGCCTTCCCCGCTGTAGCATTTAATTTACATTATATTCATCAAATAAATTTAAAAAAAAAAACAAAAAAAAAAACAAACCTACATCACATTGCTGCAATGCAAAGCAGGCAACGTTACAAATTAGACATCCTCTGTCTACTAGCAAAAAAAATAAAAAAAATATTGCTTTAATTCTTATTAAATAAAAAGACCTTACACATAGGAGAGCATTTATTTACGAGACCACAGCCGCATTGCTCCTAAACCAAACTGAAATGTTCATTATGGGGGTTGGTTAACCCCCGACTATTAAAAGGGAGGTGGATGAATATGGAGCAGATTTACATCCACATTTTTAGCCTTTCCAGCAAGTATGGTAGCGTTACAAGCAACCTGAGTTGCTGTTTCAGCAGTGCAGTGATATGTTTTTTTCTATTTTACTTGCAACTGGTGAAACCGGTCATAATGAATATCCACCAATTGATTTTTTTTTAATTATTAACAGGCTCAAAATTCAGTGTAGATTCATTTTGGAATATTTATTTGTAGAGCTCCAGATTTCAGCTACCAAAACACTGCTGCCTGCAGCCACCACAAGAGGGAGCTAAGGAGAAAACTGCATACTGATGGACTGAAGTCATTAAAAGGGGTTGTCTACTACTTTTACATTGATGGCTTATCCTTAGGACAGGTCATCAATGTCTGATAGGCCTTGGTCCGACACCCCACTCCTCCGCCGATCAGCTGTTCTTGGTCTTGGCGGCAGCAGGCAGCTGGAAATAATCAGTTCTGGAGCTGGACCGTCTTTTGATAGCGGCCGCAGCCGGGTACTGCACTTCCCCCTCCCCTTCGAGTCACTAGGAGGCAGATGTCCAGTACTGGCCACAGCCACAATCAGAAGACTGGGCAGCTACAGAACTAAGCATTTCCAGCTGCCGCCACCGGGACCAAGGAAAGCCGATCGGCGGGGATGCGGGAGGTCAGACACTGGCCAATCAGACATTGATGACCTATCCTAAAAGTAGGCCATCAGTGTAAAAGTAGTGGACAACCCCCTTTAAGGGAATTGTCCGGGACTATAACATTGTTGGTTTATCCTCAGAATAGGTAAACAATGTCTGATCGGTGGAGATGCAACAACCTGCACCGCAGACGATCAGCTGTTCCCAGCAGGAGAGGACTCAGTTGTGCAGGTGCACAGTACAGCCCCGTCCACTGTATAGCTGCACTGTGTACTGCATTTTTACTCCCCATTTTAAAATCAATAACAAGCAGATTTGCAGTACCTGGCCACAGCCACTATACAGTTGAGGGAGCGGTGTTGTGTGTTCTGGCAGACGACATTGGGAGCAGCTGATCAGCGGGGGTGTCGCACCTCAACTGATCAGACATTGATGACCTGTCCTGCCACCAATGTTAAAGACGACCAACCACCAGATTTTCCTATATAAACTAAAGCCAGTGCTATACTGGCGCTATCATGCTGATTCTATACATACCTTTAGTAGTGAGATCGGATGTATAGTTTCTGAAATATAGGTAAGTTTGTGAAATACATTTGATTGACAGGTGCAAAAGAATATCTAATAGGTGGGTCGGGTTTTGCTAGTTATTCCTGCCCCTTTCTTTCTCCCCCTGTAATAACAGACAGGAAGAGGAAGAACAGGCGGCAGACAGGGGCGGGAATAACTAGCAAAACCTTTCCCACCTATTAGATATTCTGTAGCACCTATCAATCAAGTAACAGTGCATTTCACAAACTTTCCTTGCCTGTATTTCAGAAACCATACATCCGATCTCACAACTAAAGGTATTTTTAGAATCGGCATGATAGCACCAGTATAGCACTGGCTTTAGTTTATATAGGAAAATCCTGGTGGTTTGTCCTCTTTAAAGTACAGGTTAATGTATGCAGTGACCTTTAAGCTCCCTCTAGTGGCAGCAACAGGTAGCTAATCTTTGAAATTTATGTCCATATAGTAAATGGGCAGCTCTGTATGAAAAAAAATAAAAAGATCCAGCTTCTATAAAGCTATATTAAATATATTAATCACAGACTTTTGGATTAAAAAAAAAAAAAAAAGTAATGGACATGTAAATTAGAAATTTGCTATAAGCTAAAGCCAAAATCTATGGAATTACAGCACAATAGCTATGGACCCGAGACATTACTGATTAATGTGTCACTTGTCTTTAGCAATATAAATGACTGCATTAAGGAAAACAAAACATGGAGGCCTCTAAGGTTTTAAGGAGAAGTATTCTGTAAGTGCCACTTGTTGTGGCATTTCTGTGGAAGGCTGGAAAGCAGACGGTACGGACCACGGCATGATTCTCTATGGGGCTCCAAGGCCCGTTGGTCTTTTTTCTTTCTAGTGCTCATTTGCAGAAACAGAGCAGTTAGCAAATGCTTGCTGCGCAGAAGCTCCGTTGTGCCGCCATGAAACAGAAATAGCTCTATTTCACATAACGTAGCAACTTCTCATCCTATATCTTAGAGATGGCAGGAGACGTCAGAAGGCGTCAAGTCATACAAAAGGGAAAAGAGGAAAAAAAAAAAAAAAGAGAGGACCAGTAGATATCATCAGTGTACAGTGCAACACAACCACCACAAACATACTGTCGTCACTTGCACGGGTTACTAACTTAGCAAGAACAGCGTATCAACATGTATAGGATTCAACGAAAAATGATTAAAGTAGTAAAAGTCTTCAGTCTTTACAAAATAAATTTCCAGAAAATATAAAAACCATTTACACCATCACAAAAACAAAAATATATATAACAAAAAAAGGAGGGAGAGAAAAAAAAAAAAAAAAAAGTCTTTGTTTTCCTTCCAAAATGTCAATCACGGTCATGGATGTGTTTTGCGAAGACCCAAAAGGCACAAGGAGCTGAAAATGCTAAGCACGGCCAGGCGTGAAGTACTTCTCGTGGACGTCCCTCTTCCATTTTTTTTTTCCTTTTTTTTTTTTTTTTTTTTACAGCTATGTCATGGTTATAACATGATACTTAGGAGTCACTGACTGGAAACCTGGAAAACAAAATCAAAGAACAATGTAAAAAAAAATGAGAAGAGGACTGTATAAATCAAAGTTTGGAGAGATTGGCATGTTTAAGACCCCCAGAGGTGGTGTAATATTAGAAATTTGCAAGCATCAACATGGAAAAAGATATTCGGGTTCGTGCAACCAAACAAAAAAAAAAAAAAATCAATCATTTACTGTAGGTTTATACAAATGACTTTCCTTAAAGAGGACCAATCACCAGGATTTTCCTATACAGTGGAACCTTGGTTTCAGGGTAACTTGGTTTAAGAGCAATGCTTTGCAATAAGAGCAAATTCCCACCGTGTTCACTTCTGGTTCCGTCCTTTCACCACGCTCTGACCCGCTCTGGAGGTAACTTTCTGTACTGTATATAGTATATCATTGCACAGTACTGTATATACTATATAGCATGTCTATCAATTTGCATTTGTGGATATAGTATTGCACTTTCTTTCTGATAACCAGTGCAGCACGTTGCTTATACTGTACCTCCCGCACACCAACAATTCTATTGGAAGCTAACGTGCAGTTTAATTTGTTTTTTACTGTACAGTATTTTGTATTGGTGTACTGTAATAATTGTATGTGAATACAGATTATATTGTATTACTGTAATAAGTATGTATAAATACAGGAAATATTTTCGGGTTGTGGAATGAATTGTCTGCGTTTCAAATATTTCCTATGGAAAAATTCGCTTTGATATAAGAGTAACTTTGTTTAAGAGCGCACTCCCGGAACCAATTATGCTCGTAATCCAAGGTTCCACTGTATAACCTAAAGCCAGTGCTATATATCAGGGTCATTGTATACATACCTGTAGTTGTCAGCTAGGATGTATAGGTTTTGAAACAAGTTTGTAAAATGAGCAGCTTTTGATGTGGGTTTGATTGTGGGTTTTGATAGGGATTCCCGCCCCCCTGACTGTCCATCTTCCCCCTATTTTTTTTATGCTAATTCTATTATAGATTTGTGTTACTAAGTGGCTAGAAGGACCTGTGCTTATGTCATACCCATGTGACCCGAAGGGGTGGGGCCTCAGCCAACAGAAAAATCTGGTGATATGAGACCAAAATTGAACTCTTTTGATGGCATAATATACACAATGTTTGGAGACCAAAATACACTGCATATCACCTCCAAAACACCATAAACAGTGAAGTTTGGAGGTGGGAACTTGATGGTGTGGGGCTGTTTTTCAGCATACGGCACTGGCAAACTTCATATAATTGAAAGTATCGAGACATTCTTGATAAAAACCTGCTGCCATCAAACCAGGATGATGAAGATAAAATGAGGGTGGACATTTCAGCAAGACAATGATCCAAAACAGTCAAGGAAACTCTCACAATAATGAGCCGGCTCAGAAGCAACAAGCTGCACGGGCTGCAGAGGACATCGCGGGACGCCGGGTGAGTTAAAATGTTTTTTATTTTAAAAGCACGTTTTTTTTCTGGCACGTGTTTCACGGACCACACCACTGCGCGGTCCGTGGAACATCAGTGATGCCAGAAAAAAATGGACATGTCTCCGTGCAGCAATCACGCACACGCGGGTACGCTGCACGGAGACACGTGCAGTGACAAATCACTGACGTGTGAGCAAACCCATTCATTATATCATGTCAGTGATTCTGGTACGTTTAAAAAAAAAAAAGCACAAACGTCCCAGAATCACTGACGTGTGAAAGAGGCCTAAGACCAACAGTGTTTGGAAAATTGGCCATGTGCAGTCACCCTCTGCCTATACTGGATTCCTGTGCACACCGCGCACAGACACAAGGGCCTGAACACCAGCAATTATGCACACAGGCCAGAATAGCGGATGCCATAGAAGGCAGCTCGTGCACATGTCTGCAGTTCACATGACCACACAAAATTTTGCCTTCTGCAGACATGACTGATCTGGTTTTTTAATACTTTGGTCTGAACAGGGTCTTAATTTATTGTTTCTGGCTACTGTTTGTAATTTGTGTAATGGAGATAAATGGGTAATGCTCAGCACCTGCACTAACATCCTAACAAGTCCACATTCCTCCACTAGAGGGCAGAAAAACACAAACCTATAGTACACAGCAAGGTTCTTCCCTAATGTTTCTCATACAATAACATTGCCTAAGTAGATCTATCCTTACGATACCCAGCACTCCCACTGATCAGGCACATACAAGCTATATACAGGCTGGATCATAGTATTATACATAATGACCACTGCCGAGTACTGTGCTTTATTTCCCATTCAAGTCAGTAAGAGCAGTACTCAGCAGTTTGCTACATTACCCAGTAGCAGCTAGTGTTCTGACTAAGAACCTATAAAGATGTGAGTGAACCAGCCAATATAAAAGTATATAATCTTTATTGAAAAATTTGTTAAAAGACAAACACATAAAACAGACAATGATGAGGACACATACAATTAACCTCAGGTAAACCAAAATATACAAGCAATAAATAGCATAAGTGCATAATGGTCATGTATCGGGAAGAAAGTGCACCAAAAAGGGTGCTGTCCAAGTTTCTTTGAAGAGCCAATAGTCTTTAAGTAAATGAAGGAGTTCAGTAGAATTTCCACCAAGGTACCAAATGACAACCTCTCCAAATCTCAGAGAAGGGCTCTACAGGACTTGAAAAAACGAAGGGATATAATCATCAAACCCGCTGATAAGGGGGGTAATGTTGTGGTATGGCCCACCGTGATGTATGAAAAGGAAGCATTCAGGCAGCTGAACGATGGTACTTGTTATAAGAAACTTACGTTCAATCCGACTTCTTCTTTTCACACACAGTTATCTACCATTTTGGAGGAGGCCTGTGAAAATGGCACAATCAATAGGGAGATGAAAGAAGGTCTCATTCCTAAGTTTCCTAGGACGGCTTGCCTTTATCTATTGCCGAAGGTCCATAAGAGCACAGTGTCACCGTCTGGACGTCCTATTGTGTCGGGAAATGGAAGTCTTTGTGAGACTGTGGGTAGGTATATAGATTTCCATCTGAAACCCATTAGTGGAAAATCTTCCATCTTTTTTGAAAGACACCAATGACTTTCTCCGTAAAATAGAGAATATTCAAATGGATGATGATATGTGGCTGGTGACGTGTGACATTGAGTCATTGTACACGTCTATACGCCATCATGATGGGATGAGAGCCGTAGAGACCTTTTTAAATATGACCATGATGGATCAAGATGACATTCATTTTCTCCTTTCCCTGGTTGATTTTGCCCTTACCCACAATTATTTTCTGTTCAAGGGCGCCCTCTACCTGCAGCTCCAAGGTACTGCAATGGGGGCGGCTTTTGCGCCCTCTTATGCAAATTTATTCTTGGGGCTGTGGGAGAGGGGTATCTTTTTTTCACCTGATTTTTCTGAATTTATGGAACAAGTTCTTGTTTGGACCCGTTATATTGACGATGTCTTTATGATTTGGCAGGGCTCAGAGGGTGATCTGGTTATGTTTCTGCAGAAGCTCAATCTGAATTCCATGAACATCAAGGTAACATATAAGTATAGTCAATCTAGTATTGAATTTCTTGATGTTCTGGTTTCTAAGGATGTTAATGGCTTTTTACAGTCTGAGGTTTTTCGGAAACCCTCGTCTGTTAACGCACTGTTACATGCCACTTCATCGCATCCTTTTTCCCTTATTTCTGGTATTCCAACAGGCCAGTTTTTGAGGACTCGACGAATTTGTTCGTCTGAAGATACCTTTTACAAACAAGCTGATGACCTGAGCGATCGCTTTAGAAATCGTGGATACTCAAATAGGAGCATTAAGAAAGGGTTTCTGAGAGCCAAGAACACTAAGAGAGAAGTTTTGT
This sequence comes from Anomaloglossus baeobatrachus, assembly GCF_048569485.1. Lineage (NCBI taxonomy): Eukaryota > Metazoa > Chordata > Amphibia > Anura > Aromobatidae > Anomaloglossus > Anomaloglossus baeobatrachus. The sequence goes on along the minus strand of NC_134361.1, from coordinate 56,604,441 downwards.
TACACTCACAGAGGCAAAAGCAGAATGATCAGCAGGTAAGATTTATTTCTACCTACAACAACAGATGGCAAGAGGTTAAAACAATTTTGGAGAAGTTTTGGCCTATCCTTCGGTCTGATGCTACTCTATCCAAATACCTCCCACGGACTCCTGCTGTTACGTATAGGAGATCTCCTAATTTGAAGGATCTCATTACACACAGTTGTTATGAAGGCCCCAAGACCAATCCTTTTGGAACAGCGGGACCCAAATGGGGTTTCTATCCATGCCGCAGTTGCGTTGCATGTCCGAATATGGTCAGAGCTTTGAATTTTAAGTCCAGTGATGGAAATCACGATTTTCTGATTACTCAGCACATGACCTGTAACACGACGCATGTGGTATATTATGCCACTTGCCCATGCAATCTTATATATGTCGGTCTTACATCTAGACCACTGAAAACACGTATTAGAGAACATGTGCGTGACATTGAAAAGGCGGCTACCATCCAGGATACCTCCACCCTAAAACCTATCCCACGACATTTTAAGTCTAAACACGGCTGTAATAGCAGTGGGTTGCGGGCTTTCGGAATTGATAAGGTGATCCTGGATAACAGAGGAGGTGACTTTAAGAAGCGGTTGGCTCAACTAGAAACCCGTTGGATCTCTAAGATTGGTTCTGTCCGTCCATATGGTCTTAATGACTGCTTGAGTTTTGTCCCATTCCTATAATTTTATTGTTATATGTGTTTTTAGTTTATGCCCATTGGTATATTTTAATTTGCATTTTTATGAATAAATTTGTTTCTAATTCTTCTGTTTCTGTTTGTTTCTGTTTTTAGCTCCATCCCTGTTGATATCTTCACGAGCGGATTTTTAACCACCATTATATGTATTTTTGCACTTTTGTCTTGTATTTTTAATGTAATAACTTTGGCACACTTATCTCTTTTTATGTGTGTATGTATGTATGTATATGTGCACGTATATATATATATAGATGAGTACTTCTACTCAAATTTTTCTACCCAAAAAATAAAAATTTTTTCATTTTTTTTTTTTTTTTTTATAAAGATTTTGGTTTGTTTTGTTTCACATGCTTTTCCATTTCCAATGTGTATATATGTTTATATCTTCTTCTATTTCTTTTTGCATTATCCCTGCTTTGGTTTCGAACACTCTTTTTTGCACAAAATGTATCAGGCATTGGTATTGCTGACTTTTGTTGTGCGCCACTGCATATGGGCTTTTCAGATTCTTTTAACATATGTTTGGTCATCTTTGCACTTTACACCTTTTATTATGTGTTTTTGTATCTATTATACATGCACCATGCACTTTTTTTGCTATTTTGTAATACAGCAATTTTTTTTTGTATTATGCACTTTAGACTTGTATTTTATAAATATAATTTTCACATGGTTATTATATTTTTATGTGAAGAATCCTTGCAGGGACATCTAAGTGCATACTCTTGTATGCATCTTTGTACTAAGATATACACGTGCGTTGAGATATCTATACACTTGGTTCACATTTTTTATTATTATAAAATTATTAAACAATTGGAATAATTTTCTTACACTTTTTGGGTTTGAACCCTACGTGCACCTCTGTACATTTTCTGTTTGTGTGAATGTTCTTTAAATGGTGTGCCACTGACACGTTTTGCTTTGTTCTCAATGGCAATATCTTTGCATCTCCCTGTGTGTGTTGAGCGCTCAGTTTTCCGCCCACTTTCTGTGCTGTGGGGCGACGTGTCTCCTTACCTCACCATGCTCCTCCCATGCTATGATGTGTCTGACATGGGCGGATCATGATGATGTCAGACGCCAGACCCCATGTGCACGATTGTGGAGCTGTGATTGAGCGCCGCTGTTACACATCACGCTGGTGAGTGGGGCTATATATACCTGGGTATTGACTGGCATCAGCACCCCTTGGAAGAAGCTTTTCTGCGAAACACGTGTCGGGGTACCTTTATCCTCAGGTTAATATCTTCCTGGTCTGTGTCTTTGTGGGCTTGCCACTCAGTACTAAGGTCGGTTTTTATGGCTGACTTTGCTCCCTTGTAGGGGCAATTTACTGTGGTATTGCAGCCATGCTGCCTTCCTGTGAGCTATAGTACTGGGAATATGGCTTTCTAGTTTGGGCCCTGTAACACCCTTCTGGTGTGTGTTTTTGTGGATTCACCACAGTGTTTGGGTCGGTCCTTTGGCTGACTCTGTTTCCTTGTAAAGGTATAGTACTGTAGTAATGCAGCCATTCCGCCCTTTTCTCTGATTATAACACTGGGAATATGGCCTCCTAGTCCAGCCCTGTGGAAAAAATGTTATATTTTGACACTTGTGTCAGTTTCTGCCTTTCCTTCATATGTATGGTCGAGATCCTGCTTCTCCCCGGTTTGGGACTGTAGGCATTTGGAAACGTTGTGGTTATACCACCTGATCCATTCAGGATTTGCTTTTTATTATTATGTTTTCATCTTGTAAGATTATATCCTGGTAATATCACAGACACATGTATTCTTTGTTTCCTCTGTTATATGCCACTTTTTGTAGTAATAGGATTGTGGCTCCCATACATTCAGTCTTGAATGAAAAAAAGCTTTGTTTAGCTTGAAATTTAATATAGTTCCACCTTATTGGTGTTCTTTGGGACACTCTTCATTTACTTAAAGACTATTGGCTCTTCAAAGAAACTTGGACAGCACCCTTTTTGGTGCACTTTCTTCCCGATACATGACCATTATGCACTTATGCTATTTATTGCTTGTATATTTTGGTTTACCTGAGGTTAATTGTATGTGTCCTCATCATTGTCTGTTTTATGTGTTTGTCTTTTAACAAATTTTTCAATAAAGATTATATACTTTTATATTGGCTGGTTCACTCACATCTTTATAGGTTCTTACTGCTTAAATGAGTGTAGCTATCTTTACTTTTTGGTCATTCAATTAGTTCTTAGTGTTCTGACTAGCAGATTTCAGCTGATCAGTTGGCGTGCCGGGTGGCAGACCCCCACCGATCTCACACTGATGACCTATATTATCACTGATGACCTATATTATGTGGATAGCTCAAATTATTAAAAGAGGTACTCCCTACTTTAAGATCCTATCCCAATATGAAGTAGGTGTAATATTAGCAAATACCTCCAATTAGAAATGTAGCATAGTTCTCCTGATCTAGCCATGTCTCTTACCTCATGTGCAGGGCATTGCAGCTTAGGTATCCATGGATACATCCACTCATAGTGACAGTTAGTTGCAAGTAGTTATAACAATGGATACCTAAGCTGCAATGCCCTCCCTGCGCATGAGGTAAGAGACATTACTATATCAGGAGAACTATACTACATTTCTAATTTGAAGTATTTACTAATGTTATTACTTTTACACCTACTACATATTAGATTCCAGATACCACTTATAAAAGGTTTCTTGCAAAAAAAAAATCCATCTTCATAACTACTCACTTTTGGAATTTTTCCATGAGCTTCTTTACCATCTTGTCAGTAATGCCAGGATAAGTCTCTTCAGCCAGGTTCATACTCTTTTCAAGTTCTTCAATTGCATTTTTCCTCACGGTGTTGTTCCTGTCTTGCTGTTTAAGCTGCAAAAGAGCAAATGTATTCATGAGGCTTCAAAGATATTTCCACAGCCGTACAGCACATTTCTTCTTAGGCCTAGGACGCACGGCGAAAAAATGGTGCGAGTGGAATGCGATAAATTCCACTCGGACCAATATTACTCTATGGGGCAACTCCCATGAGCGATTATTTTCTCAGCCCTAATCGGACCGAGAAAAAATCGCAGCATGCTGCGGGTGCAATGCGATCCTGTTCCACTCGCACCCATACAAGTCTATGGGTGCGAGAAAAACATTGGACTGCTCTCGCGTTACACCGATGTAATGTGAATGCAGTGCGATTCTCACATCAGCCGGCAACAGAGGAGAAATCCCTCCCTCTCCTCCGCAACTGTGGTCTGATCGCACGATTGGACCAGTGTTGCATGACGCTCACATAACACTCGGCTCCCGCTGTGCTGCGAATGTGAGCCGAGTGTCATGCGAACACTCGCACAAATCCCCGTGTGGCTTCGGCCTAAGCGGTGAACACTGACAATGCTCGCGCATCAACATAAGACCAAACTTTACATGGATCATGTATTTTATTGAACTATTGACAGGTTATATAATCAGAAGTTTAGACCCCATCATCACTACGAGGAAAACCCCCCCATCATCTCCAGAGGGGCTTAGAGGAGAGCCGCAAACTTCTAAGCCGGACAGTGATTTAGGCCATTCTTGGCCAATGCTGACATTAAACAGTTGCAGCGAGTGTTTATGAGAGGAGCCGATCAGACCCTTGCTGCAAATCTGTTTCAGTGGTCGCAGTGACTATAAAGAAGTAGTGGAGTTTTTTTCTTTCATTTTTGGTATTTAATTTACCGTATTGTTTGGTTTATAAGACGCCCTGGATTATAAGCCCCACCCCAAATTTAGGAGGAGGAAAATAGGAAAAAAAATAATTTTTAATGTTAAAATGAGGGTTCGTCTTATAATCTTAGTGTGTTTTACATTTGCTCACCAAGGGCGTGGCACAGGAAGGTCGCGCAAGGTAGAGTCAGCGATGCTGTGGGCTCCAATGAATCACCCACGGCTGACACGATGGACTTCAAGAAAATGGCCGTGGAGGTGGCACATGTACAGAAAGGTCTCTGCAGCCATTTTCTTGAAGTCCATTGTGTCAACCATGGGTGATTCAATAGAACCCAAAGTCCAATCAGGCGCCCGCCACGACACTGCAGTGACACCCTGAATATCGCCGACCCTGCCTCCTATGACCCCCCGCTCCACCACCGCCGCCCCGGTAAGCCATATCTGCATTGTAAGATGCACCTCCATTTTACCCTCAGTTTTGGTCTTAGAATCCGGAAAATAAGGTAATTCCAAGACATTATTATTTTCCCTTACATTTCACAAATGAGTACAATTTGCATTCTATAGTTTAAAGGGAACCTGTCATCAGAAATTTAGCTATAAAGCTAAAAGTTCCCCCCCTCTGCAGCTCCTGGGCTGCATTCTAGAAAGCTTCCTATAGGTTTTGTGGCCCCTTTTATTCCAAAATAAATACTTTACAAACTTGTACCTTTTCGTATGCAAATTTCTTAAACCTTCCATGGGGGCGGGCTGCCTGATGTACGTTGCTGTCCTGCTGCCGATTTACGCCGCCCCTGAATGCTGAATTTCAAACCTTAGGACGCCGCCCCTGGGCGCCCGTGGTCCCGCACATGCGCTGTGCTACTGTAGCGGTGCCGTGCACTGCGTGCACGTGTGACCGCTGGTGACACTTTGCGCGGGCACGAGGTTATGGGCGGCGCTGTGTCATCAGCAAGTGCCGCCCATAACATCGTGACCGCACTTTCCCCTCTTCCTCCAGCGTTCTGCGCAAGCGCTCGCTGGCCATATGATCGGACGTCACCTCCTTCCCATCCTGCTCAGCAGCAGGAAATAGATGGGAGGAGCGGACGGAGCAGTCGGTGCCCGCGTAAAAGCGTCACCAGCGGTCACACGTGCACGGCACCGCTACAGTAGCACAGCGCATGTGCGGGACCACGGGCGCCCAGGGGCGGCGTCCTGAGGTTTGAAATTCAGCGTTCGGGGGCGGCGTAAATCGGCAGGAGGACAGCAACGTACATCAGGCAGCCCACCCCCATGGAAGATTTAAGAAATTTGCATACGAAAAGGTACAAGTTTGTAAAGTATTTATTTTGGAATAAAAGGGGCCACAAAAACTATAGGAAGCTTTCTAGAATGCAGCCCAGGAGCTGCAGAGGGGGGGAACTTTTAGCTTTATAGCTAAATTTCTGATGACAGGTTCACTTTAATGCTATTTTCTTTTGTAACCAGGGCTGTGGAGTCGGTAAGCCAAACCTTCGACTCAGACTCCGACTCCTCAAATTCTCTTGCACCGACTCCGGCTCCGACTCCGACTCCTACATATATTGCTTAGTTAGGTGAAAAATTTATTGTAGTACATGAATATGTGTATGTGAACATCAGACATTTAATAATTTTTATGATACGATAATCAAGATATTTGGATAGAACATAAAATATATTTATTGGAATACAACTTTAGAACACAAAAAACTGTAATAAATTGTAAATATGTAATACACTATGTAATATACAGTAGATTACATATATATCTTGTGTGTGTATATACACTGTGTGTATATATAGAATGTAAGCCCGCAAGGGTAGGGCCCTCTTCCCTCTGTACTAGTCTGTCTACTGTAACTTGTATACGTATTTTGTATGTAATCCCCTTCTCATGTACAGCACCATGGAATTAATGGTGCTCTATAAATAAATAATAATAATAATAATAATAATAATAATAATAATAATAATAATAATAATAATAATAATAATAATAATAATAATAATAATAAATATATATATAATATATATATATATATATATATATATATATATATATTACATATTTACAATTTATTAGTTTTTTGTGTTCTAAAGTTGTATTCCAATAAATATTTTATGTTCTATCCAAATATCTTGATTATTGTATCATAAAAACAATTAAATGTCTGATGTTCACATTGTACTACAATAAATTTTTCACTTAAATATAAGCATTATACTAAATATTATTTAGTAAAATATTCAGCACATTCTGCATTGCACTCCTGTCCCCAATTTATTATATATTTTAGGAGTCGGAGTCGGTGCATTTTATACCGACTCCGACTCCACCAAAATGAGCTCCGACTCCGACTCCACGACTCAGACTCCACAGCCCTGTTTGTAACTATTAATATGCACAGGTGGTCTTTACAGGATCCCTACTCTACATCCCACAGGCATATGCAACAGTACGGTATATGGCCACCTGCCAAGGCCTCTATGTGGAAGAAGAATTTCCCATATTGTATGTTAAACAGATGTGTTACAGGCAGTGATAACTGGACATACACAGCTGGACATCTCTATCCGGCCTGTGTCCATTTTGCATCGGCGTGATGGGCCGTATTTCATTCCTTTGCATTCCAGGGGTCACGTTTTTAATTTCATTATCCATTAATCCATTTTTCAAATGTTTAAATAAAAGAAAAAGCCGAAGGCCAACCAAAAATGCATTGCCACTGCACGATCATCATTCCCAAGACTAGTGGTGTCGGGATTATCGTGCAGTGTATACAAGTTGCTGATCACCTGACGAATGATCTTTAGTTTTGCTCAAAATTTCATCATTTTCAGCAGCGCAACGTCATTGGTAAATAGAACCTGTTCTGCCGAAAACAATGCAGCCCATATGCACTGAATGAGCTATTAATGATATCAATCGCTCAATGCAAATTGAAGCACGGTCGGCCTGTGTACACACAGTCATATAGCTGAGCGCTGATCAACAAATATTTATTGATCTATGGTCTTTTAACTCTGCATAATCTGCTCATGAATATACACCCTAAGAGGTTCCTCTTCTGCGCAACAACATGTAATGGCCTCTGTGCCAATTATCGATTTTGCATATTTATTCCCTTGGAAATTCTGAGAAGGAAAGAACATACCAAATTTTATGAACAACATTGGCACATAGCCCTATAGCCTAAAAGAGGTTCAGTCCCTGAAAAACACATAACCCAGCCCTGCCGCAAACCCCCGACCCTGCCCCTGCCGCAAACCCGACCCTGCCGCAAACCCGACCCTGCCGCAAACCCGACCCTGCCCCTGCCGCAAACCCGACCCTGCCCCTGCCGCAAACCCGACCCTGCCCCTGCCGCAAACCCGACCCTGACCCTGCCGCAAACCCGACCCTGACCCTGCCGCAAACCCGACCCTGACCCTGCCGCAAACCCCGACCCTGCCGCAAACCCCGACCCTGCCGCAAACCCCGACCCTGACCCTGCCGCAAACCCCCGACCCTGACCCTGCCGCAAACCCCCGACCCTGCCACTGCCGCAAACCCCCGACCCTGCCACTGCCGCAAACCCCCAACCCTGCCACTGCCGCAAACCCCAACCCTGCCACTGCCGCAAACCCCAACCCTGCCACTGCCGCAAACCCCAACCCTGCCACTGCCGCAAACCCCAACCCTGCCACTGCCGCAAACCCCAACCCTGCCACTGCCGCAAACCCCCGACCCTGCCGCAAACCCCCGACCCTGCCGCAAACCCCCGACCCTGCCGCAAACCCCCGACCCTGCCGCAAACCCCCGACCCTGCCGCAAACCCCCGACCCTGCCGCAAACCCCCGACCCTGCCGCAAACCCCCGACCCTGCCGCAAACCCCCGACCCTGCCGCAAACCCCCGACCCTGCCGCAAACCCCCGACCCTGCCGCAAACCCCCGACCCTGCCGCAAACCCCCGACCCTGCCGCAAACCCCCGACCCTGCCGCAAACCCCCGACCCTGCCGCAAACCCCCGACCCTGCCGCAAACCCCCGACCCTGCCGCAAACCCCCGACCCTGCCGCAAACCCCCGACCCTGCCACTGCCGCAAACCCCCGACCCTGCCACTGCCGCAAACCCCCGACCCTGCCACTGCCGCAAACCCCCGACCCTGCCACTGCCGCAAACCCCCGACCCTGCCACTGCCGCAAACCCCCGACCCTGCCACTGCCGCAAACCCCCGACCCTGCCACTGCCGCAAACCCCCGACCCTGCCACTGCCGCAAACCCCCGACCCTGCCACTGCCGCAAACCCCCGACCCTGCCACTGCCGCAAACCCCAACCCTGCCACTGCCGCAAACCCCAACCCTGCCACTGCCGCAAACCCCAACCCTGCCACAAGGCCCAAGTTATCACCTTGTTCTGCTTTTTACTAGAAGGAAAACAGCCATGAATTAGATGTTTCTTTGTTTGTTTGTTTGTTTGTTTTCATAGTCAGGTTTTGGGGCAACAAAAGTAAGGGAGAAGGCATCACCTTAGCAATAAGGATTGAGCGATGGGAGGTAACATATGATAGTGCAACATTGCTGATCACTGATCGGCTCACTGTCAAAGACTGGAGGCACCTTTCTAAGGAGGACATACGAGTAACTACATAAGGACCCTTTACATGCCCATTTTGCAGGAAACTAAAAGACAGTAATAGCGAGATGCTGGAAATAAACAATACCAAAGAGAAACAGTTTGAATAAACCATACCTCAGAAAAAACAGGGGCTATTATTGCCGATATAGAGCTCAGCGTTTTTACAAGGTCTTGATCCTGTAACAGAAACCACATCATTTGGTTAGTAATGCTATTTATGGACATGTGGCTCAAAATTACACAAAAGGCCACATTCACACTGCATTATTCTCCATGGTCTGTTGTCCTACGTCCGAACCCCCCACAAAATGGGATACGGATGTATGTGCCAACAGGGCCATTGACTATAATGGAGCAGACGGAGTCACCATGTGCTCTGTCATGCACCTTTTTTGGGCGTATACGCCTACAAGAGGAGGCGGACACCCAGATGTAGCCTATTGTGTCTGGATGTAGACATAGCCACGTTTTGTGCAGTCACTGCCCTGAAAATCAGCAGTGGAGTGATGTGGACTTGACACTGAAAAAAATGCATTAAAATAGTTTTTATTTTCTGATATTCTCTACTATAAAATTAGAAAAAGTGTAAAAAATCTAAAGCCTTTGGAAAAGGGAAAAAAAGAAACCCCCCCACAAGCTAAAAGAATCACGTTAACAGGGGCACACGTTTCCCACCACACTGCGTCGGTCACTTACTGTTCCATTTTGCAATTTCTTTGCATCTGGTTTCTTCCGAACTGTGGTGAAATTCCATTCAGGATGTGTATTGTTCTCCTTATTACTGGGCTCCCTGTGTAAGGAGGACCACACATATAAGGTTCAGATTCATGCATACTGTTCCGCTTCCCACATTTTGACCATAGCCCTTAAGCCGGCCATACACACATAGAATCATAGAATGGTAGAGTTGGAAGGGACCTCAAGGGCCATCGGGTCCACCCCCCTGCGAGTGCAGGCTTTCCTAACTCATCTGAGCTATAGGTCTATCCAGGTTCCGCTTGAAGATTCCCATTGATGGAAGAGCTCACTACCTCCCGTGGTCGCCCGTTCCACTCCCTGACTGCCCTCACGGTCAGATATTTTTTCCTAATATCTAATCTGAATCTCCTTTTTAGTTTCATCCCATTACTTCTTGTACTTCCTTGTGCTAATGAGAATAGGGTAGGTCCCTCTGCACTGTGACTACCTTTCAGATATTTGTAGACCGCTATTAAGTCTCCTCTCAGCCTTCTCTTTTTCAAACTAAAACATTCCTAGTTCTTTTAGCCGGTCTTCGTATGACATGGTTTGCAGACCTTCTACCATCTTAGTTGCTCTTCTCTGGACTTGCTCCAATATATCGAGGTCTTTCTTATATTGGGGCGTCCAGAACTGTACACAGTATTCCAGGTGGGGTCTGACCAGGGCACAGTATAGGGGAATAATGACCTCACGATCTAGATTTAATGCTTGTCTTGATACATCCCAGAATTTTGGCGGCCTTTTTAGCTGCAGCTCCGCATGGTTGGCTCATGCTGAATCTGGGATCCACTATTATGCCTCAGCCCTTTTCCCCGGTGCTATAACCTTGTTCTATTCCTCCCATACTACATATGCTTTTTACATTTCTGTTACCCAGATGTAGGACTTTGCATTTGTTCCTGTTAAAAACCATCCTGTTCTCAGCCCATTGTTCGAGTGATTCTAGATCCTTCTAAATACACTCTTTCCTCTCTAGTGTTGGCTACTCCTCCTATCTTAGTATCATCTGCAAATGTTGTTTCCCAATAATTCAGTTATCCAGATCATTTATATCATGATATCTGGCGGCCGAGAGCTCATTCAGGCCTCAGCAATCTCTTCAGGCTCCTCAATGTATTGTACATGTATCTTCAGACCAAGGTCCTTTGTATTGGGGCTTTCATATCGGACCTCCATTATTGGCCTTGTTGTTACCCAGGTCTACTAAAATAATACTCATGATTATACCCATACATGTGTAAGCCGAAACTTCGCAGCTTCGTCAACGGGAGCTAATCTATTGTGAATCAGCCTATAAATCCCACAATCCGGCGAGTACTTACGTATCGGAGTCGTCAGATTCGGAGTCGCTGTGCCCTTCTGCCTTCCATCGTTTATACCTGTCGATCAACTCTGTTAGGTAAGATGTCCGCTTGGCATTTTTCACAATAAACTTGTGCTTGAGAAGTTCTTTGGCTGTGGGTCGCTAGGGAACAGGACAGGTTTTATTTTACCTTTTTGCGCAATTCAAAGGCTGGTGATTAATAGCATTACACAACGTCAGGCTTAAGAGGCGACCGGGGACAACCCAGACAATACAGACGTCATACGTTACCTTCACTGTTTATACGGATTAAATACACAAGCCCTACATGTGACTGGCTACAATGAAAGGGGATCTCCAGGTAGAAAGTCATTAAAGGGAACCGGTCACCAGATTTGGGGCCTATAAGCTGCGGCCCCCACCACTGAGCTCTTCTATACACAGTATTCTGAAATGCTGTATATAAGAGCCCAGGCTGCTCTGTATAACGTAAAAAACACTTCTAATACTCATTTAGGGGGCGGCCCGGTCTGATGGGTGTCACTGCTCTCTGGTCCGGCACCTCCTCTCTGTGATAGTCATCCTTTTTCTTCTGAGGCCCATGTGCATGACATGTCCTACGTCATCCTCACTGGCCGGCATTGCGGTCCTGCACAGGCACACTTTGATCTGCCTTGCTGAGGGAAGATCAAAGTATTGTAGATCGCATGCGCGAGTGGTTTTGAACCTTTCCTTGCACCTGCGCAAGATCGCAATGCCGGTCTGTGTGGATGACGTAGAAAACCGGGCTCGGTAGAAGTAGGAGGGTGATCACCACAGAGGTGGCTCCGGACCGGAAAGCAGCGACGCCCATCAGACTGAACCGCCCTGTACGTGAGTATTATAAAAGGGGTTTTTTTTACATTCTACAGAGCGGCCTGTGCTGCTCTATACAGTAAATCAGAATGCCGCATACAAGAGCTCACTGGTAGTGGCTTATAAGGGAAAATCCTGGTGACATGTTCCCCTTTAGTAGTGAGTTATAGTAGCCAAATTTTGGTTGATAAAAAAACCCAAATGGACCAGCTCACCTATACCCTGTGCATGGACAATCACCTTCAAGGATTTAAGTAGAAAAAAGTAGTAAGTCCAGCACATAAAAAATCCCTAAATTTATTTCAACATCGTAAAATGTTTTTTCTTCTGTTTTCACATACCGGATACATTAAAAAATGTCAAGATAATCCATATTTATGCGTTTCGAAGGTAACCTCTTAGTCATAACCTCATTATTATTTTTTATACTTGAACGTTTGGTTGATCCCAATTTTAAGCAAAAAGAAAAAGGGGTGAAAATAGAGAAACGTAATAAAATACAAAACCAAGAAAAGAAAAAAATGGATTGATGAGTTCTTGTGGCACATAGGTAAATTGGCACCGGCGGCTCGCGTGTGGCTACCTGCAGCTACGAATACTTACAAAGGATGGATCTTTGTTTAGACAGGCATCTATGAACTCTTTGAAAGGTTTACCGAAGTCCCCCGTTAATGTGGGTGGATTATTTTTAGGGATGAGAAATAGGACCCTCATCGGATGCATGTCGGAGTTGGGTGGTTCACCTTTCGCTAATTCGATTGCCGTGATTCCCAAAGACCAAATATCGGCCTGAAACACAAAGAAGAACAAGTCCAGTTTAGCCAAGATGCAATATATGACATGAATATGTAACAAAGCCCCCAAGATAAGATTCAGCATGAACGTTCAAAAGTCGCAATCCAACCAAACATCTACATGGTGATCAGATGACGGCGGATGGCGAGTCCAGACCACACATGCTGATGGGAAACCTCCGGACATTAGAAAAGCTTGAAGCTCTTTGCGCGTGTTTTTGTGGTATTCATTGTCCTTTTATGCCAAATTTTTGAAAATGGTGCACGTTTATGAATTTTGCGAAACATCAGTCTATTTTTCACTTTTTTTGTAACAATGCAAAGAAGGGAATTTTGTTTACTTACCGTAAATTCCTTTTCTTCTAGCTCCAATTGGGAGACCCAGACAATTGGGTGCATAGCTATGCCTACGGAGGCCACACAAAGTATTACACTAAAAGTGTAAAGCCCCTCCCCTTCAGCCTATACACCCCCCGTACTGCTACGGGCTCATCAGTTTTGGTGCAAAAGCCCGAAGGAGGAAAAAATTATAAACTGGTTTAAAGTAAATTCAATCCGAAGGAATATCGGAGAACTGAAACCATTCAACATGAACAACATGTGCATACAAAAACAGGGGCGGGTGCTGGGTCTCCCAATTGGAGCTAGAAGAAAAGGAATTTACGGTAAGTAAACAAAATTCCCTTCTTCTTTGTCGCTCCTTATTGGGAGACCCAGACAATTGGGACGTCCAAAAGCAGTCCCTGGGTGGGTAAATAATACCTCATAATAGAGCCGTAACGGCTCCGTCCTACAGGTGGGCAACTGCCGCCTGAAGGACTCGCCTACCTAGGCTGGCATCTGCCGAAGCATAGGTATGCACCTGATAGTGTTTCGTGAAAGTGTGCAGGCTCGACCAGGTAGCTGCCTGACACACCTGCTGAGCCGTAGCCTGGTGTCGCAAGGCCCAGGACGCTCCCACGGCCCTGGTAGAATGGGCCTTCAGTTTTGAGGGAACCGGAAGCCCCGAGGAACGGTAAGCTTTGAGAATTGGTTCCTTGATCCACCGAGCCAGGGTTGACTTGGAAGCTTGTGTCCCTTTACGCTGGCCAGCGACAAGGACAAAGAGTGCATCCGAGCGGCGCAGGGGCGCCGTACGAGAAATGTAGAGTCTGAGTGCTCTCACCAGATCTAACAAGTGCAAATCCTTCTCACATTGGTGAACTGGATGAGGACAAAACGAGGGTAAGGAGATATCCTGATTGAGATGAAAAGGGGATACCACCTTAGGGAGGAATTCCGGAACCGGACGCAGAACCACCTTGTCCTGGTGAAACACCAGGAAAGGAGCTTTGCATGATAACGCTGCCAACTCAGACACTCTCCGAAGTGAGGTGACTGCTACTAGAAAAACCACTTTCTGCGAAAGGCGTGCGAGCGAAATATCCCTCATTGGCTCGAACGGTGGTTTCTGAAGAACCATCAGCACCCTGTTCAGATCCCAGGGTTCTAACGGACGCTTGTAAGGAGGGACGATGTGACAAACCCCTTGCAGGAACGTGCGTACCTGTGGGAGTCTGGCCAGGCGCTTCTGAAAAAACACAGAGAGCGCAGAGACTTGTCCCTTAAGGGAGCCTAGCGACAAACCCTTTTCCAATCCGGATTGAAGAAAGGACAGAAAAGTGGGCTAGGCAAATGGCCAGGGAGAAAACCCCTGAGCAGAGCACCACGACAGGAATATTTTCCACGTCCTGTGGTAGATCTTGGCGGACGTTGGTTTCCTAGCCTGTCTCAGTGGTAATGACCTCTTGAGATAATCCTGAAGACGCTAGGATCCAGGACTCAATGGCCACACAGTCAGGTTGAGGGCCGCAGAATTCAGATGGAAAAACGGCCCTTGAGACAGCAAATCTGGTCGGTCTGGCAGTGCCCACGGTTGGCCGACCGTGAGATGCCACAGATCCGGGTACCACGACCTCCTCGGCCAGTCTGGAGCGACGAGGATGACGCGGCGGCAGTCGGCCCTGATCTTGCGTAACACTCTGGGCAACAGTGCCAGAGGAGGAAACACATAAGGAAGCCGAAACTGCGACCAATCCTGAACTAAGGCGTCTGCCGCCAGAGCTCTGTGATCTTGAGATCGAGCCATGAATGTTGGGACCTTGTTGTTGTGCCGTGACGCCATTAGGTCGACGTCCGGCATCCCCCAGCGGCAACAGATCTCCTGAAACACGTCCGGGTGAAGGGACCATTCCCCTGCGTCCATGCCCTGGCGACTGAGAAAGTCTGCTTCCCAGTTTTCTACGCCCGGGATGTGAACTGCGGATATGGTGGATGCTGTGGCTTCCACCCACAGCAGAATCCGCCGGACTTCCTGGAAGGCTTGCCGACTGCGTGTCCCACCTTGGTGGTTGATGTAAGCCACCGCTGTGGAGTTGTCCGACTGAATTCGGATCTGCTTGCCTTCCAGCCACTGCTGGAACGCTTTTAGGGCAAGATACACTGCCCTGATCTCCAGAACATTGATCTGAAGTGAGGACTCTTGCTGAGTCCACGTACCCTGAGCCCTGTGGTGGAGAAAAACTGCTCCCCACCCTGACAGACTCGCGTCCGTCGTGACCACCGCCCAGGATGGGGGTAGGAAGGATTTCCCCTTCGATAATGAGGTGGGAAGAAGCCACCACCGAAGGGAAGCTTTGGTTGCCTGAGAGAGGGAAACGTTCCTGTCTAGGGACGTCGGCATCCTGTCCCACTTGCGTAGGATGTCCCATTGAAGTGGACGCAGGTGAAACTGCGCGAAAGGGACTGCTTCCATTGCTGCCACCATCTTCCCCAGGAAGTGCATGAGGCGCCTCAAGGGGTGTGACCGACCTTGAAGGAGAGATTGCACCCCTGTCTGTAGTGAACGCTGTTTGTCCAGCGGAAGCTTCACTATCGCTGGAAGAGTATGAAACTCCATGCCAAGATATGTCAGCGATTGGACCGGTGTCAGATTTGACTTTGGAAAATTGATGATCCACCCGAAACTCTGGAGAATCTCCAGAGTAACGTTGAGGCTGTGTTGGCATGCCTCTTGAGAGGGTGCCTTGACCAGCAGATCGTCTAAGTAAGGTATCACTGAGTGACCCTGAGAGTGGAGGACCGCAACTACTGTAGCCATGACCTTGGTGAAAACCCTTGGGGCTGTCGCCAGGCCGAACGGCAGTGCCGCGAACTGAAGGTGTTCGTCTCCTATGGCGAAGCGCAAGAAGCGCTGATGCTCTGGAGCAATTGGTACGTGGAGATAAGCATCCTTGATATCGATCGATGCTAGGAAATCTCCTTGGGACATTGAGGCGATGACGGAGCGGAGGGATTCCATCCGGAACCGCCTGGTCCTTACGTGTTTGTTGAGCAGTTTTAGGTCCAAAACAGGACGGAAGGACCCGTCCTTCTTTGGAACCACAAACAGGTTGGAGTAGAAACCGTGACCCTGTTGCTGAAGAGGAACCGGGACCACCACTCCTTCTGCCTTCAGAATGCCCACCGCCTGCAGAAGAGCCTCGGCTCGCTCGGGAGGCGGAGATGTTCTGAAGAATCGAGTCGGAGGACGAGAGCTGAACTCTATCCTGTAACCGTGAGACAAAATGTCTCTCACCCAACGGTCTTTTACTTGTGGCAGCCAGGTGTCGCAAAAGCGGGAGAGCCTGCCACCGACCGAGGATGCGGTGTGAGGAGGCCGTAAGTCATGAGGAAGCCGCCTTAGTAGCGGCACCTCCGGCGGTCTTTTTAGGGCGTGATTTAGACCGCCATGCGTCGGAGTTCCTCTGATCCTTCTGAGGCCTTTTGGACGAGGAGAATTGGGACCTGCCCGCACCCCGAAAGGACCGAAACCTCGACTGTCCCCTCCTCTGTTGGGGTGTTTTTGGTTTGGCCTGGGGTAAGGATGTTTCCTTTCCCTTGGATTGTTTGATGATTTCATCCAATCTCTCACCAAACAAACGGTCGCCAGAAAATGGCAATCCAGTTAAGCACTTTTTGGAAGCCGAATCTGCCTTCCATTCCCGCAGCCACAAGGCCCTGCGTATTGCCACCGAGTTGTCGGCTGCAACCGCCGTACGGCTCGCAGAGTCCAGGACAGCATTAATAGCGTAGGACGCAAATGCCGACGTTTGAGAGGTTATGGACGCCACCTGCGGCGCAGACGTACGTGTGAGTGCGTCAATTTGCGCCTGACCAGCTGAGATAGCTTGGAGTGCCCATACGGCTGCGAATGCTGGAGCAAAAGACGCGCCGATAGCTTCATAGATGGATTTCAACCAGAGCTCCATCTGTCTGTCAGTGGCATCCTTGAGTGAAGCTCCATCTTCCACTGCAACTATGGATCTAGCCGCAAGTCTGGAGATTGGAGGATCCACCTTGGGACACTGAGTCCAGCCCTTGACCACGTCAGGGGGGAAAGGGTAACGTGTATCCTTAAGGCGCTTGGAAAAACGCTTATCTGGACAAGCTCGGTGTTTCTGGACTGCCTCTCTGAAGTCAGAGTGGTCCAGAAACATACTCTTTGTACGCTTGGGAAACCTGAAACGGAATTTCTCCTGCTGAGAAGCTGACTCCTCCACTGGAGGAGCTGAGGGAGAAATATCCAACATTTCATTGATGGACGCAATAAGATCATTCACTATGGCGTCCCCATCAGGAGTATCAAGGTTGAGAGCGGCTTCAGGATCAGAATCCTGATCAGCTACCTCCGCTTCATCATACAGAGAGTCCTCTCGCTGAGACCCTGAACATTGTGATGATGTCGAGGGGATATCATAGCGAGCTCGCTTAATCGGTCTGGGGCTGCGGTCCGTGTCAGAGACCTCACCCTGGGATCCATGAGACACCCCGGGAGGACATTGCTGTTCCAACTGAGGGGGACCAGGGGGCAATGATTCCACAGTGCCCCTGGCTTGAGATGCCGGCCTGGACTGCAAGGCTTCTAATATCTTAGCCATAGTCTCAGAAAGTCTTTCAGTAAAAACTGCAAACTCCGTCCCTGTCACCTGGACAGTGTTAACAGGTGGTTCTCCCTGGGCCACCCTTAGCAGAGGCTCCGGCTGAGAAAGTGCCACAGGGGCCGAGCATTGCACACAATGAGGGTCAGTGGAACCTGCCGGCAGTATAGCCGTACATGCTGCACAGGCAGCATAGTAAGTCTGTGCTTTGGCACCCTTGCTATTTGTGGACGACATGCTGTTGTCTCCTCTGAGCAATACAGGAGGGTATATAGACAAAAATCAACAGTGCACCATACAGTGTAAAGTATAGTCTATAATCATATAATCTATAAGTACACTTCTTCGCACAAAGCATAAAAACTGATGAGCCCGTAGCAGTACGGGGGGTGTATAGGCTGAAGGGGAGGGGCTTTACACTTTTAGTGTAATACTTTGTGTGGCCTCCGGAGGCATAGCTATACACCCAATTGTCTGGGTCTCCCAATAAGGAGCGACAAAGAAAAGTTATACATTCTGTAAAATAGAAGAATTACACCACAATATTTGGCATACATGAAATCAGACGGGGACCGAATACCTTTATGAAAAATTCTCTTAAGTTTTAAAAAGTCACAATGGAGAAATCAGACCGAAAACCCCAAACTGCACCAATGTTGAAAAATTAGAAAATTGAAAACAGGAAATATAAGTATATGTTCACAAATAGTTTTTTTTTTGCTTGGTTTATGTAAATTGAAAGCTACTTTTAACAGTACCATCAAAAGCTACAAGATTTCAAAAATCTCATGCGCACGACTGAATTATTCATGAGTGAATTGGAAAACTGCAGCATGTCCATTCTTTGTTTTTTCACCATAAACCGTGATGGGGTTGCAAAAATGCTGCAAATACAAAATATGTACTGTAGACAAATGACAATTTGCGCCAAAAACGCTGCAAAAAAGCAAAATGTTAACAGTCTAAAAGACAAAAAAAAAAAATCTGATTAAAAACAGCCACAAAAAACACAAACTGAACAATAAAGTAAAACCAATATAGAATCGGGCCCTAAGAAACTCAGATGGGAGCGAGTGCAAAATCTGGCAAGATTCACTTTGCTGGGAGATAAGGGAGCGGATTTTTTTTAGGGTCTGTGCGCACTGGGAAATGTGTGTTTAAGAAAAATCCGCACATTCTGGCATAATTCCGCCCCCGTGGCAAAAACCGCACCAAAAACGCACCTGAAGCCCGCATGCGGTTTTGGTGCTTTTTTTTCCGCGGGTTGGTCCCTGCGTTTTTTTACCATTATCTATGACAAAAACGCAGGTGCCTGCGGAAAAGAAGTGACAGTAAGCAAAACGTATAGGGGGAAAAAAAAAATTGCAGTGTGCGCACAGCATTTTAGATTTCCCATAGATTTTGCTGGGTAAGGACTGCAGGAAGGTTATGAACACAAACCGCATCTCTTTGCAGCAAAAACCGTGGCAAATCCACAGAAAAAAACCCCAGTGTGGGCACAAGGCCTTACACCATGTTAGTGGAAAAGTGGAGTTTTTGCTTAGAACTGGCAGGGTTTTTCTCGTTTTCTTTATTACATTTTTTGTCGACTTATTTCAGAACTAAAAATTGGAGAAGTGATTTTCCAATTTCTCAAAATTTGTTAAAAAGAAACTAAACTGAAACATCCTGAAGAGCAGGGCATTCACAAAAAGAAAAATCAGGTAAAATATTTGCTCACCTCTAACCAGGAACCTGAACTTTACTTAATTCTTAATATTAGGTGTAATAAGATTTTCCTATATATAACACAGCCTAGATACAGGAGGACACTGCTGCTTCTAAAGGGTTATTCTGCTGAGCAGCCACTTATAAAGGCCGAATCTTCATCTCTCACCACATACAGACTGTCACAGCACACTGAAGACCGTGACAAATTTTATCTTTGTATTTCTTCCAGTCTCCCCCCCCCTTCACCCGATTCCCAACAAAACACACAAACCCATTTTACATTGCTTACTATATGTCTACAGCTAGTATAAAATAAGATCACACAGTTAATCCCTGTGTTTCCACTCTGGACACTCCCAACCCATTACCACCCACAGTGGGATCTCCCAGCTCAGAGGCAGGAAGTCTCACACAGCTGTCAAAACAGTAAGACTGTGGAGAGTCCTCTTTACTCTCTTAAAAAGGGGCAGAGCTTTCATCCCGAATATGGGCAGAATTTATTTTTTCGTTTTCCTAGCATTATAGATTTGAGAAAGGTTGTAAATTTTGATCCCTTCATGAAGTTACCGAAGTGATGATAGATCCTTTTTAAAACTATTTAAAAACATTTATTAGGTGGGTACAATTCAAAAACTGCTTCCAAATGAAGTGTTGATAGTACAAAGTAAAGCTGCACTTAAACTGAAATATCTGAGGCTTTCAAAGGGGTATCCTGAGGTTTTGAAGGGTTAGCGGATACGTTCCTGGTCGCTGGAGCCCCCATCAATCCAGAGATTTTTGGCTCTGAGGAATCCAGACTTAAAAAACAGTGTGCATATGATTGATAGCTGGGAATCTTTAAAGCCCCAGTTCTCTGACCCTAGTTGTAAGATCTAAAGTCATATGGAATAACTTTCAAACTTTGTGAACCTTTTTAAAATTACCACCAATCCATGCAATATTCCAGATTGGTGGTCATTTAATAGCCTGTTTATGTGCACAAAATGATCAGTAAATTGATCATTCTATAAACATTCAGCTCATTCATAGGCAGCCTGCACAATTATGGGGAAAAGTGCCTGTTTCTATGAAAGCTCCTTCCTGATAATCATACTTTGTAAATGCACCACAAGTCTGGGATCCCATAAAAGAACAGGCAACGCCAAACACACAGCCAAACACACAGCCAAACACACAGCCAAACACACAGCCAAACACACAGCCAAACACACAGCCAAACACACAGCCAAACACCAAACACACAGCCAAACACACAGCCAAACACCAAACACACAGCCAAACACCAAACACACAGCCAAACACCAAACACACAGCCAAACACCAAACACACAGCCAAACACCAAACACACAGCCAAACACCAAACACACAGCCAAACACCAAACACGCAGCCAAACACCAAACACACAGCCAAACACCAAACACACAGCCAAACACCAAACACACAGCCAAACACCAAACACACAGCCAAACACCAAACACACAGCCAAACACCAAACAAAAAAAACAAACAGACAAAAAAACAAAGCCAAATATAAAACAAAAACAGCCCTTTATATGATCTAAAACTGGATTAACGTTTGTAGCATATGATCTACTGGGCCACTGGAAGTGTCCGCAGAAGTCCATTTACACCATCATAGGATGGGTTGTGTCTCGCAATATACTCTGTGCTCTTGCTGGTGCATAACTACAACTCCCAGCATGGCCGATCACAGAATGCTGAGAGTTGTAATGTCACAGCTGGGTAACCACTGCATCAGGCCGGGTTATAGAGCAGTCACAGGCCCTTTTAATGTTTTATCTTTCGATATGTACAGGTTTACCTTTCTTTCACCAGATACTTGTATTTTTCTTTTGAGTTATTTTGTCATGTATTTTTATCACCTGCTGAGCTCTTTATTGCCTTGGGACAAAACACAATGCAGCACTCTAGATAAAAGATCTAAAATCCAGCCAGCGCAGCAGAACACGGTTTTACAATACAATGAATGCACATAAAAAAATAAATCCTGCATGAAAAAGCTCAGCAGGAAGCTAGGCAGTAAAATCAATGCATGAAAGGAAATATAACCTATTCTTTTGTATAAAAAAAAAAATAAAAAAATAATTGTACTGTCAACTCTCCTGTTACATCTATTTTACTGCATACTAGTTTTCGTACTGCTGTTCCTCAGTTACTCCTCAGAGAAATTTATAAGAACTTACCAATGTGTCGCAGGCACGTCCCTAACACTGTCCAATCTGCGCTGACTGTACTAAACAACTCTGACACAAGGGGAACACTATTCAATATTCTCATTCATGAGCAGGAAGAATAAATACAGAAATGGCAAAAATCCATCAAGAGTAAAGATGCTCCTGACTTATTTCACAGAAAAAAACCCCTTTAAAAAGAACACGCTTTAGAAAGCTGAAACACCAATGTAACCCATTAGGGCTTCTGAAAGAAGCACTCCGATCAATGTTTTAATCCTCTTAATATATTGCAGTCATCTTATATAACATTTTGTATTTACAATTGCTCATTTTGCCCTTCTACCCAGTTAATTCTTCTGTTTCCCATTAGGTCCATATCATCTGTGATTTAAAACTAACTAGCTGAATCCTTTTAAAAGGGAACCAGTTACATGAAAAACTATATTACTTGCAGATATGGGGTTCATCTTAAGGTAACAGTGTTTGGAACCTGCCCGGTGCCTGTATATTAAACACTGATGCTGGGAGGAACAAAAAAAGGAACAAAAAAAACCCAAAAAACTTTAATTCTCCCGAAAGCGTTCAGTAATCAGTGTGGGTTCAGTCACTGTTCTGTGAGGAGAGTGGCGGCTGTAACCAACCCTGGCACCGACTGACAGCCTCTCAGCATTAGAACCTGCTGTGGTGAGATTCCTCCCGACTGACAAGTCACAAGATTTGATATTTTCACAAGGGAAAATGATTACAAAGAAAGATCAATTGTTAAACGACTTCTTGTCAACATGACAATAACCCATAAGTGACTTTTCAGTACCGTTTGTTGCCCTATGGCGAGACTCAAGAGGGATGTCCATTTGCATTTTGGAGAACACTTTCCTGGTTTCATAGTTTATGACCTTCATATACAAAGGCTCCAAGTGCCAGAAGAGCAGAAACCTCACTCAAGTGACCCAAGTTTGATATTGCATACCTCTGGAAATTCAGAGGGTGTAATGATGATTTTTAACTCCATGAGAGTTTTCCCAGAAACAAGCAGCAATGGATGATGTAAAGTGAAAATGTAAAATCAGCCATTGTAGTGCCCAGTACATTGTAGTGCCTGTATACTGTGCCCAGCTTGAGCTTCTGGAGACATGTACCATGTAAATTCAGTGGGCTCTCCTTGCTAGAAAAATCCCAAGCATGTAGATACTAACTGCAGTTTAAACACATTGTGGGGCTCATAAATGAGGGGGCCATATGGATTTGGGAGAGCAGATTTAACTGGATTTCTTTTGCGGGGGTCGTGTTGCCATAGCGCTTTTTCCAAACAGTTTGTGCTATCAGTAATGTAGAAACCCCCTATGTTTTTGTTAACAGACTACGGACCTGGGTAGAGACTTTGTTGAGTAGCAGCTTTTATTGGTGGCATTTTGGGGGACAGAACATTTTGAATCAGTTCACATCTATCCTGTGCTCTACGCTGAACACTTACATCTGGTTTTCCACTAAATCTACAAAATATACGATTCATATGAAACCTAAAAAGGGATCCATTTGCCTATGGGGCAGCAGAGATACTCTCTAGCTTCTGTTAGTTGGTGTCCGGCTTTTAAGATGTAAACACAAAAGAGGTGATCGACCGTAATTTATGTACGTCTATAAAGATGGGCACTGCTGGATCACAGGCCAGAGAGGGTCCAAAGTGTTTTTATCTGCCTCATAAATGTTCCAATTGGGGGTTCTGTCAATCTCGGATATAAATGTGAGCCGAGCCAAGTTCTGGCCTTTGAGCGGCAGAATGGACAAATCAACAGCAGGTCCAGAATTGTTTTTTTTTTTACACCATTCACCGTGCAGCATAAGTGATGAGATTGCTTTATTCTTTGGGTCAGTACGACTGCAACAATACCAGCTTTATATTGCTATTTTTTTTTTTTTAGGTCTGTCAACTACATCACACTGGAAAAAAAAAATAGCTTTACAGTTGCATCACCTTTGAGAGCTATAATTTTTCTATATTTCTGCAGACAGTTATGTGAGGGCTTGTTTTTTTTTGCGGGATGAGTTGACATTTTTTGTTACCATTTTCGAGTACATATTTTTTGAATGCTTTCTAGTCAGGTTTTTGGGATGCAGCATGAACAAAAACACACAAGAAGGGAATTTTGTTACTTACCGTAAATTCCTTTTCTTCTAGCTCCAATTGGGAAACCCAGACGATTGGGTGTATAGCTACTGCCTCCGGAGGCCACACAAAGCACTACACTTAAAAGTGTAAGGCCCCTCCCCTTCTGCCTATACATCCCCCGTGGGATCACGGGCTCCTCAGTTTTAGTGCAAAAGCAAGAAGGAGGAAAGCCAATAACTGGTTTAAAAACAAATTCAATCCGAAGAACATCGGAGAACTGAACCATTTAACATGAACAACATGTGTACCCGAAAAAACAAAAATCCCTAAGAAAACAGGGCGGGTGCTGGGTCTCCCAATTGGAGCTAGAAGAAAAGGAATTTACGGTAAGTAACAAAATTCCCTTCTTCTTTATCGCTCCTAATTGGGAGACCCAGACGATTGGGACGTCCAAAAGCAGTCCCTGGGTGGGTAAAATAACACCTCGTGACAGGACCGTAAAAACAGTCCTTTCCTACAGGTGGGCAACCGCCGCCTGAAGGACTTGTCTACCTAGGCTGGCGTCCGCCGAAGCGTAGGTATGCACCTGATAATGCTTGGTGAAAGTGTGCAGACTCGACCAGGTAGCCGCCTGGCACACCTGCTGAGCCGTAGCCTGGTGCCGTAATGCCCAGGACGCACCCACGGCTCTGGTAGAATGGGCTTTCAGCCCTGAGGGAACCGGAAGCCCAGCAGAACGGTAGGCATCAAGAATTGGTTCCTTGATCCACCGAGCCAAGGTGGATTTGGAAGCTTGCAACCCTTTACACTGACCAGCGACAAGGACAAAGAGTGCATCCGAGCGGCGCAGGGGCGCCGTGCGGGAAATGTAGATTCTGAGTGCTCTCACCAGATCCAACAAATGCAAATCCTTCTCACATTGATGAACTGGATGAGGACACAAAGAAGGTAAGGAGATATCCTGATTGAGATGAAAGGGGGATACCACCTTAGGGAGAAACTCCGGAATCGGGCGCAGAACCACCTTGTCCTGGTGAATCACCAGGAAGGGAGATTTGCATGAGAGCGCTGCTAGCTCGGACACTCTCCGAAGCGAGGTGACCGCTACTAGAAAAGCCACTTTCTGTGAAAGTCGAGAAAGGGAAACATCCCTCATAGGCTCGAAAGGCGGCTTCTGGAGAGCAACTAGAACCCTGTTCAGATCCCAGGGCTCTAACGGCCGCTTGTAAGGAGGGACGATATGACAAACCCCTTGCAGGAACGTGCGTACCTGAGGAAGCCGTGCTAGTCGCTTCTGAAAAAATACAGATAGCGCTGAGACTTGTCCTTTAAGGGAGCTGAGCGACAAACCTTTTTCCAAACCGGATTGTAGAAAGGAAAGAAAAGTAGGCAATGCAAATGGCCAGGAAGAAACTCCCTGAGCAGAACACCAAGATAAGAATATCTTCCACGTCCTGTGGTAGATCTTGGCGGAGGTTGGTTTTCTAGCTTGTCTCATGGTGGCAATGACGTCTTGAGATAATCCCGAATACGCTAGGATCCAGGACTCAATGGCCACACAGTCAGGTTCAGGGCAGCAGAATTCCGATGGAAAAACGGCCCTTGAGACAGCAAGTCTGGTCGGTCTGGTAGCGCCCACGGTTGGCCTACCGTGAGATGCCACAGATCCGGGTACCACGACCTCCTCGGCCAGTCTGGAGCGACGAGGATGGCGCGGCGGCAGTCGGACCTGATCTTGCGCAGCACTCTGGGCAACAGTGCCAGAGGTGGGAACACATAAGGGAGCCGGAACTGCGACCAATTTTGAACTAAGGCGTCTGCCGCCAGAGCTCGGTGATCGTGAGACCGTGCCATGAAGACTGGGACCTTGTTGTTGTGTCGGGACGCCATTAGGTCGACGTCCGGCATCCCCCAGCGGCGGCAGATCTCTTGAAACACGTCCGGGTGAAGAGACCATTCCCCTGCGTCCATACCCTGGCGACTGAGAAAATCTGCTTCCCAGTTGTCCACGCCTGGGATGTGAACTGCTGATATGGTGGATGCCGTGTCTTCCACCCACGACAGAATTCGCCGGACTTCCTGGAAGGCTTGCCGACTGCGTGTTCCTCCTTGGTGGTTGATGTATGCCACCGCTGTGGAGTTGTCCGACTGAATTCGGATCTGCTTCCCTTCCAGCCACTGCTGGAAGGCTTGTAGGGCAAGATACACTGCTCTGATTTCCAGAACCTTGATCTGAAGGGTGGACTCTTGCTGAGTCCACGTACCCTGAGCCCTGTGGTGGAGAAAAACCGCTCCCCACCCTGACAGACTCGCGTCCGTCGTGACCACCGCCCAGGATGGGGGTAGGAAGGACTTTCCCTTTGACAATGAGGTGGGAAGAAGCCACCACTGAAGAGATTCCTTTGCCGCCTGAGAAAGGGAGACGTTCCTGTCGAGGGACGTCGACTTCCCGTCCCATTGGCGTAGAATGTCCCACTGTAGTGGACGAAGATGAAACTGCGCGAAAGGGACTGCCTCCATTGCTGCTACCATCTTCCCTAGGAAGTGCATGAGGCGTCTCAAGGGGTGTGACTGGCCTTGAAGGAGAGATTGCACCCCTGTCTGCAGAGAGCACTGCTTGTCCAGTGGAAGCTTCACTATCGCTGAGAGAGTATGAAACTCCATGCCAAGATATGTTAGCGATTGGGTCGGGGTCAGATTTGACTTGGAAAAGTTGATAATCCACCCGAAACTCTGGAGAGTCTCCAGTGCAACGTCCAGGCTGTGTTGGCATGCCTCTTGAGAGGGTGCCTTGACAAGTAGATCGTCCAAATACGGGATCACAGAGTGTCCCTGAGAGTGCAGGACTGCTACTACTGCTGCCATGACCTTGGTGAAGGCCCGTGGGGCTGTCGCCAGACCGAAAGGCAGAGCTACGAACTGAAGGTGTTAGTCTCCTATAACGAACCGTAGAAAACGCTGATGCTCTGGAGCAATCGGCACGTGGAGATAAGCATCCTTGATGTCTATTGATGCTAGGAAATCTCCTTGAGACATTGAGGCGATGACGGAGCGGAGGGATTCCATCCGGAACCGTCTGGTTTTTACGTACTTGTGGAGAAGTTTTAGGTCCAGAACGGGACGGAAGGATCCGTCCTTTTTTGGCACCACAAACAAATTGGAGTAAAAACCGTGACCTTGCTCCTGAAGAGGAACAGGGATCACCACACCTTCTGCCCTTAGAGTGCACACCGCCTGCAGAAGAGCATCGGCTCGGTCGGGAGGCGGAGACGTTCTGAAGAATCGAGTTGGAGGACGAGAACTGAACTCTATCCTGTACCCGTGGGACAGAATGTCTCTCACCCAACGGTCTTGGACCTGTGGCAGCCAAATGTCGCCAAAGCGGGAGAGCCTGCCACCGACCGAGGATGCGGAGAGAGGAGGCCGAAAGTCATGAGGAAGCCGCCTTGGTAGCGGGTCTTCCGGCTGTCTTTTTTGGGCGTGACTGAGCCCGCCAAGAATCTGAGTTCCTCTGATCCTTTTGGACGAGGAGAATTGGGACCTGCCGGAGCCTCGAAAGGACCGAAACCCCGACTGTCCCCTCCTCTGCTGGGGTTTGGTTTGTCTGGGCTGAGGTAAGGATGAATCCTTACCCTTGGACTGTTTAATGATCTCATCCAACCGCTCACCAAACAGTCGGTCACCAGAGAATGGCAAACTGGTTAAGCACTTTTTGGAAGCAGAATCTGCCTTCCATTCCCTTAACCACAAGGCTCTGCGTAAAACCACGGAGTTGGCGGACGCCACTGCCGTACGGCTCGTAGAGTCCAGAACAGCATTAATCGCGTAAGACGCAAATGCAGACATTTGAGAGGCTAAGGATGCCACCTGCGGCACAGATGCACGTGTGACAGTGTCAACCTGTGTAAGACCAGCTGAAATAGCTTGGAGTGCCCATACGGCAGCGAATGCTGGAGCAAACGACGCGCCGGTAGCTTCATAGATGGATTTCAACCAGAGCTCCATCTGTCTGTCAGTGGCATCTTTAAGTGCAGCCCCATCCTCCACTGCAACTATGGATCTAGCCGCAAGCCTGGAGATAGGGGGATCCACCTTGGGACACTGGGTCCAGCCTTTGACCACGTCAGGAGGAAAGGGATAACGTGTGTCCTTAAGCCGTTTGGAGAAACGTTTATCTGGATAAGCGTGATGTTTCTGGACTGACTCTCTAAAGTCAGAGTGGTCCAGAAAAGAACTCAATTTACGCTTGGGATATCTGAAATGGAATTTCTCCTGCTGTGAAGCTGATTCCTCCACCGGAGGAGCTGGGGGAGAAATATCCAGCATTCTATTGATGGACGCTATCAGATCATTCACTATGGCGTCCCCATCAGGTGTATCCAAGTTGAGAGCGGTCTCAGGATCAGAATCCTGATCAGCTACCTCCGCCTCATCACACAGAGAGCCTTCCTGCTGGGATCCTGACCAGTGTGATGAAGTCGAGGGTCGCTCATAGCGAGCTCGCTTAGGCTGTCTGGGACTGTCGTCCGTGTCCGAACCGTCACACTGGGATGCATGGGACACCCCCGGAGCCCGGGGCTGTTCCAACAGAGGGGGACCAGGGAGCAATGATTGAACAGTGCCCATGGTCTGAGTTACTGGTCTAGACTGCAACGTTTCTAGAATTCTAGTCATAGTCACAGACAATCTATCTGCAAAAACTGCAAACTCCGTCCCCGTCACCTGGACAGTATTCACAGGTGGTACTCCCTGGGTCACCTCTAGCAGAGGCCCCGGCCGAGCAGTTGCCACAGGGGCCGAGCACTGCACACAGTGGGGGTCAGTGGAACCTGCCGGTAAAGAAGCCTCACATGCGGTACAAGCAGCATAGAAAGCCTGTGCCTTGGCACCCTTGCTTTTTGCGGATGACATGCTGTTGTCTCCTCTGAGCAATCTAGGAGGGTATATAGCCAGGAAGCACCAGCGACCGTACAGTGCAATGTATAGCGTACAAGCATAAAAATACAAATGTACACTTCGGCAGTAGTGGGTTCAGCACCAGAGGCGCCGCTTACCGCCCGCTCAAACGCGGGTGTGTGGTCGCCAGAATCCCGTGTCTGGGTCTCCCAAAACTTGTCTCCCCTCTCCAGCTCAGACTGCACACAGGAATGGCTGCCGGCGTTCTGTGAAGAGGGGCGGACCGTGGGCATGCCTCAGACAAAGTGCGGGAAACTGGTGTCCCACTGTGCCCAGTGTGAGGGCTGGAGTATGTAAAGTAGACTCCAGCCCTCTGTGCTGACATTCTGCACAGCGTCCCGCCCTTCCCCTGACTGGCAGGCCTGGGGGCGGGAACGAAACGAAACTAGGCCGCAGAAAGCCAGGGACTCGAGTAATAAGCGCGGCCGTCATACATGCACGGCCAGCGCGGAAGTCCCCGGCGCACCACAAGTCCCAGCCGCGCCGCAGCAAACTGACAGCAGCGGCCGGCGCGGCAGTTCCAAATACATATACTCCTTCAGCAGAGCTGTAGTGAGCAGTGGCACAAGCGTGCGCGCTGTTGTCCCCGGCGCACTAACACACCCAGCAATGCTGCAGTGTGTCTGCGTCTGTGTGGGGACACAGAGTACCTTGATGAAGCAGGGCCATGTCCCTGACGATACTCAGCTCCATATGCAGCAGTTCCTTTCAGGGGCTGTGGATGGAGCACGGTCTCAGTGCCTGGAGACCGGTAAAATCCCACTTCACCCAGAGCCCTAAGGGGGATGGGGAAGGATGCAGCATGTGGGCTCCAGCCTCCGTACCCGCAATGGGTACCTCAACCTTAACAAACACCGCCGACAAAAGTGGGGTGAGAAGGAAGCATGCTGGGGGCCCTATATGGGCCCTCTTTTCTTCCATCCGACAAAGTCAGCAGCTGCTGCTGACTAAACAGTGGAGCTATGCGTGGATGTCTGACCTCCTTCGCACAAAGCATGAAAACTGAGGAGCCCGTGATCCCACGGGGGGTGTATAGGCAGAAGGGGAGGGGCCTTACACTTTTAAGTGTAGTGCTTTGTGTGGCCTCCGGAGGCAGTAGCTATACACCCAATCGTCTGGGTCTCCCAATTAGGAGCGATAAAGAAATCTATTTTTTTATGCCGTTCACCATATGGTAAATGTGATAAATATTCGTCGGGTCAGTATGGTTAGATTGATACTTTTTTTGCCGCTTTTAGACAAAAAAATTTCATAGAAAAAGTATTGTTTTTCCATCACTTTATTCTGAAAGTTGTAGCTTTCTATTTTTTCTGCTGACGGAGATGTGTGGTGGCTTGTTTTTTGAGGGAAAAAGATTGTTTTCAGCCATTTCAGTGATGCCTCTATTTTGATTGCATTTTATTATACTTTATTTTGGAGGTATGACGAAAAAGCATAGTTTTCGCAATGTTTTAATTTTTTTTTTCTCCAGTATTCACTGTAGGGGATAAATAGTGTGACCGTTTTATAGATTGGGTTGTTCTGGATGCAGCAAATGTGTAACTATTACTTTATTTATACATAAATATTCATATTGTTTGTTATTTTTTATAAGTTGTTTTTTGTTTACTTTTTTTTTTAACTTGGTTCCTCTATGGAACTTTAACTTTTATTAATTATTTTGATCACGGGTCTCATACATTGCAATAGGCATATCTTGCAATGGATTCGACCTGTCAGATTACACTGACAGAACGTCTGTTAGACCCTAGACCTAGCAGGCCACCATATTTGGCAAACAGTCATTGTTTGACCTCTGGGTCCATGACACCCATCTGCTCCCCGTGATTTCATTGCAGAGGTGACGACAGGGGTGAGAGGGAGCCCCTCACAACCTTCTGATCAAGGCATCTAGAGGGTTAATAAGCATGCGCGCTGTCCCTGGCCGTTACTGTAGGAGCTCAACTGTTAGCGGTGTTGAGCTCCTGGGGTGATTGTGTGGCAGGTGCTGATATTTCCGTACCTCCCACCGATCATGCTGTGATTGGTCAGTCACACTGACTGACCGATCACAGATTAGAGAGCAGAAACATCTAACTTGTCTCCGCATCTCTTCATGTGCACAGTGATGTCACTGGTGTGACAGACATAGCAGGTTGTGATTAAGGGGAACTGACACCTGCTTACGAAGTGCCACGTAGGGGTTAAGCTCAATGTAGAAATAGGAAGTCTCTTTCCCCTGCATGAGTCATCAATGCAGAAGTGCCCTGTGGGGGGAGGAGGGAACAGCTGGGTCAGAAGTTGAAGAGGGCAATGATTTATGTTGGCAGAAGAATCTTCCTGCTTCTACATACAAGGAAAAGAGAAAAAATTACTGGGTAGAAAGGCAAAATGAGCAATTGTAAGTACACAGTGCTATATAATATGAGGTTTGCAATATATTAAAAGGGAACCAGTCACCAGATTTGGCGACAAAGCTGCGTACACCAGTGAGCCGTTATATACAGTATCCCAGAATGCAGTATATAAGTACCCATGCCCCTCTGTATAACGTAAAAAACACTTTCAAAATACTCACCTTGGGGGGTGCGGTCCGATCCCTTGGGTGTCACTGCTCTCCAGTCCGGCGCCTCCTCTCTGCTGCGATATCCGCAGTCCTATACAGCCCAGGCTGGCATTGTGGTCCTGCACAGGCGCACTCTGATCTGCCCTGCTGAGGGCAAAGATGGCCGCAAACAGGAAGCGCCGGAGCAGAGAGCAGCGACAACACATCGGACCAGATCGCCCCCTAGGTGAGTATTATAAGTGTTTTTTTATGTTCTACACAGCGGCCTGGGCTCATATATACAGTATTCCAGACTGCTGTATATAAGAGCCCACTGGTGGTGGTTGCAGCTCATAAGGGAAAAACCTGGTGACCGGTTCCCTTTAAGAGGAAGAGACTTAGTTGGGAGTGCCTCTTTAAGCACCATCCTCAAGCTGTGCGCTATGCAAGTGTTTAAGCTTAACTCAGAGTTCCTTAAAGGGGTTGTTCATTATTCAAACAAACGATTCTCCATGTTTGCCTCTGTTAAAACACGGATACTCACCTTCCACTGCCGTCACAGTTCTAGCGGTACAGACACTCCCTCCCCCGGGACTCATGGGAGGTTGTTACGTCACACAAACAATAGGATAAAGAGTTGCACACCAGTCAATGTATAGGGGAATATTTTTTCCCCTATACATTGTGACTGGTGTGCAACTCTTTATCCTATTGTTTGTTGGTACTGTAAAAAGAGGATTTGAAATTTGCATAAAAATACGCTTAACGTCAACACCACAAAAACACAATGTGTGAACACTGCCTATAAGAGTTATGCAAAATAAGCAATGTATAAAGTGATATCAGTGTATCTGCCTGTAAACGCCACAGCCTGAAGTATATCACATGGGGATGCAGCAGAACCACCATCAAAACAACTGGGGACGCTACTCAGCAATTACTATAATGCTCGGTGTATCATTGCAGCGTCCAAAGGGAAAACACTGATTTTGTTTTAAAAATGCTTGGAGCAAAAATTATCAAGGCTTCTGCTGAAGGACTATGTGTATGGCTCCAGATTTTCTTTCCTTTATACTATGTAACAATATATGTATCAAGGTGCGCCAATTGATCAGGCGAGAACGCCAAAAAAAGGGGAGTTTACAAGACTGATTTTTTTTTATGTTTTGGGATGTATGGACACAACTGTTCATCCATGCCATTGTCCGCATGTATAGAGCGGGCTGAAAAACTGAATCTGCACCACAAATATCTCCCAGATGATGAACGACATTGAATCAAGAAACAAAATGCTGAAAATGTTGTGTGTTTTTTTTTTTTTTTTTTTTAATATGCCACTTGGATTTCCTATTGGCTGAACAATCGTTTAGCAGAGAACCCTCTACCCCAACATACACAGGAGCCAAGTTCTAGGTTCTCTCTGGCAACAGATTTTTCTCAGGAACGAAAAAATTTGGCAGTTGGAAATCCGACAGCTGGAGACTCCTGTACTCCAACATCTGTTGGGTACCAGTTGAGAACTCCCCATACTCTGTGCGATCAGCCGATTCTAGCAGGTTGGGACAACTTTGGTCTAATAGGTCTGTGGGCTTTTATAAAAATGCAAAAAGATTAATCTGAGTTTTCCAAGTCACATTTTCATCTTATGATGTTGACGTTTTTTGGGGCCAAGTGCTTCAAATTGGCGCACACTATTCATGAATTTGTGTAGAAAGTTCTTTTTTTTTTTTTCTTCTTCCTGTCTTGGACTGTTATTGCAAGCTTTTGGAGACAAATCACACATTTTGCACAATTTACACCCGAATCCTGCTGTACTGAAAAATACACCAGGGGAAAATGGGAGTAGAGTTTCATCAAATTTTACAATGATTGAAAAGAATTCTCAATTGATGAATTAGGTGGAACCATTTGGAATCTCTAAACTACGCCCAGAAACCGCAAAACAAAAACATGAGACCACAGACTAAGGCTACATTCACATGACCGTTCAGTTTTTGCGGTCCGCAAAAAACGGTCCGTTTTTTCAACGGATGCATCCGTGTGGCACCCGTTCCGTATACGGTCCTTGGGTCATCCGTGTGCCTTCCGGTTTTTTTTTTTGCAGACCGCAAAAAACGGAAGCAGCAAGAAAGATAAATAGATGAGTAGATCTAGAGATGGATAGCTAGCTATAGAGACAGAGATAGAGGGATGAATGAATGAATGAATGAAGAGAGGGATAGATAGATGAGAAAGATAGATAATGTCCCACCCCCCTGCATATTCTAAGCTGGCACCCTTTAGTGACATTCATATGCCACTAAAGGGTGCTTAGCCTTGTATTTAGCCAAAAAATAATCTAAAAAAAAAAAAAAAAAAGTAGGGTCCCCCTATCTTTTGTAGCCAGCTAGGGTAAAGCAGACGGCTGAAGCCTGCAGACCACAGCTGGCAGCTTCACCTTGGCTAATAATCCAAAACAGAGGGCACCACCACGCTGTTATTTTAAATTTAATAAATAATTTAAAACAAAAAACACGGGGTCCCCCCAAATTGCATCACCAGCCAAGGTAAAGCGGACAGCTGTGGTCTGGTATTCTCAGACTAGGGAAGGTCCACTGTTATTGGACACTCCCCAGCCTAAAAATAGCAGGCTACAGACGCCCCAGAAGTGGTGCATCCATTAGCTGCGCCAATCCTGGCGCTTTGCGCCAACTCATCCCATTGCCCTGGTGCGGTGGCAAATGGGGTAATATATGGGGTTGATGCCAGATGTATAATGTCACCTGGCATCAAGCCCTGGGGTTAGTGATGTCACGGTGTCCATCAGATACCCGACATCACCAACTCAGTCAGTAATAAAAAAAATAAATAAATAATAAAAACGAAAAAAAAGTTTTATTTGAAACGAACAATCAAATCCGGGTCCGGCGTAATCCAATAAGGGGGTCCCACTGCGATCCATACCATAGTCAATGTCCCAGTCAATGAAGAACAGAATGTTCCCCATTGGCTGGGAGAGTAATGCAGTGACCTGAGCTAACATCAATAGGTCAGCCCAGGTCACTGCAGGGCATGACAAGTGCTGCTGTCAGGAGGATAGATGAGATCATTACCTGCTGTGACGATCCATCTCCTGCTCTCCCGACTCAGCGCTGTCACTGACTACTATGCCCACCGCGTTCTCAGCAGTATCGCGGGAGCCCGTGACGTCACAGCTAGTGACAGTCTTGGGCTGCCCTGGAGACTTGATGTGAGAAGGCGGCGGGCATAGAAGGCAGTGACAGCGCTGACGTCGGCAGAGGAGATCGATCGTCACAGCAGGTAACGATCTCATCTAACCTCCTGACAGCGGGGATGACAGCTGCAGCGCTAGTCATCCCCGCGGCTGCACACACTGCTGTGTGTAAGTGTCTGCCTGCCCTGCAGTGTGAGAAGCTGCTGATACTGCGGGCAGACACTGACACACTGCAGTGCGAGCAGCCGCGGGGCTGGCAGGGAGCAGGACACAGATTGCACAGGAACCCGACGGAAGTCACACGGAAGTGCTTCCGTGTGGCTTCCGGGGATTTTGCGGGCCCATTGACTTGTATTGAGTCACGGTCCGTTATTACGGAACAGAATAGGACATGTTCCATAATAACGGAACGGACATATGGCATCTGATCTTTTTTGTAGGATTGGATGCACATGGAAATTCTTCTATGTGCCATCCGATCCTACACAAAAGACATTGAAAAGATGGTCCTGTCCGTGGGTCCGCAAAAAAACAGGAACTGACCAGGACAAACGGAACGGCCATGTGAATGAGCCCTTCGATGCAACTAAATTAACAAATTAGGTGTGGGGAACAAAAACAAGAAAAATAAAACTAGGAGAACAAGAAAAACAAGACCAAGATGAATTGAGGCCCATATCTGGAATCATTTTGTAAGGCAATCCCCAGCTAGGCAAAACACTTAAAAGAGGTATTCTCATCTCCAAGATCCTATCAATATGTAGAAGGAAGAAGAATAATAAAAAAATAAATTATATTTTTTTTATTTTATTGTATTAAATAAAATAAAATTTTATTTTTATATTTTATATAATACTAATAAAATATTTATATTATTTTACTAATATTTTATTATAAAAAAAATAATAACATAGAATAATACTAATACTACTAATAATTATAGCAAACATCCAATTGATGTGAAAACAGATTTTTTATTATTATTGATCAGTGCAAGGTGGACATACAGATAAAAGTTATTTAAAAGAAGCACAACAACCAGGAAAGACCAGCAGTGTGACAATTGCCCATATAAATCCCCAGACTAATACAGGCACCATAAGTATAATGGCAATCAGCAAGGGAATGGATGCCTACACTTACCACGTGCAAACCGCCTTCGTCAGGGCCGAAACGGCCGTCGGGTAGGCGGAAATTCCGGCTGGTTGTAATCCTTGACACACACGTGGTAAGTGTAGGCATTGTCTTGCTATATAGTATTGGCTTATATCTGGTAACATTCACGTTTTGTGATGAATTTGTCTATGTGGTTTATGCAACGGATCGTGCCCATCTTCCCACGTGGCCCTATAGGTGACTGTACCGGCACCAGTATAATTTTTACTTAGGCAATTGGATATCATCCCTGAAAAGGGTTCTTTTGATGTGGCGTTTCATCGATTGCCACTTCTGTATGTCTGGCTGTTATGCAGTTAATACATGCCTAATAATGAGCAGTCAGCAGCTTTTTTGATTTATGGGAATAATTCCTTAAATAACGTAACTGTCTTTCATCACATTTTTTTATCCCATTTAACCCATTAATATCCATTCCCTTGCTGATTGCCATTATACATATGGTGCCTGTATTAGTCTGGGGATTTATATGGGCAATTGTCACACTGCTGGTCTTTCCTGGTTGTTGTGCTTCTTTTAAATAACTTATCTGTATGTCCACCTTGCACTGATCAATAATAATAAAAAATCTGTTTTCACATCAATTGGACGTTTGGTCGGTTGTTTCTTTCTTGGTTTTCACGCTGTTCTTTGCGACTTGTCCAGTATTAATATGTAGTCATGGTTGCTGTCAATTATAAACTTAGACGTTGATATAATTGATCAATTGCCCGACATGCAACCCTCGGTCCTGTGTATTTTCTCTGTTTGTAATAATAATAGCAGCAAATACCTCCAATTAAACAAGCAATATACTTCTGATATAGCCATGCTTCATTGCAGCTTAGGTATCCCATGGTTACGACCATTTAGTGACAGTTAGTTGCTCGTGGTCGTAACCTAAGCTGCAATGCCCTGCACATGAGGTAAGAGTCATAGTATAGTTCTCCTGATTCACTATATTTCTAACAAGGTATTTGCTAATTTTATTATTACTATGCCTAGGACATATTTGGCTAGGATCTTGAAGATGGGCATATCCCTATAACATTGAAGCAGCGCTGTCAATATCTGCCACTGCGATATCGAACTAAAGCCACCTTCTGCTGAATCTAAAGTGCCCATGTACTATGCAAATGATTTTCCAATCACTTAAAGAGGAACAGCCACCAGGATTTTACTATATAAACTAAATCCAGTGCTATACTGGCGCCATCATGCTGCTTCTATACATACCTTTAGTTGGGAGATCGGATGTATACTTTCTGAAATACAGGCAAGTAAATTTGTGAAATGACTGTTTGATAGGTGCTGCAGAATGTCTAACAACAGTGCATTTCACAAACTTTACTTGCCTGTATTTCAGAAACTATACATCCGATCTCCCAACTAAAGGTATGTATAGAATCAGCATGATAGCGCCAGTATAGCACTGGCTTTAGTTTATATAGGAAAATCCTGGTGGTTGGTCCTCTTTAAACTGTGGCTGCAGAGCACTGTAAAGTCCTGAAGAAAAAAGCTGTAGGATTTTAAAGAGGTCTAAATCCAGGAAAAGTCAGAACTCCTCTTTAACTTGAAATAGAATCAATTAAAACTCAGAAAACAAGACATCAGACAGCAGACGAGGGTACATTACCCGGATAAACCTTATTTCCTTCATACACATGGAAGCTCATGGAGGGCAGATGAAATTTCGCTTTCTCACCTTTGAGTCATAAGCCGACTGCTGTATAACTTCAGGCGCCATCCAGAAAGGAGTCCCTACAAACGTGTTTCTTTTAATCTGCGTATCAGTCAGCTGTCCGGCCACACCAAAGTCAGCAAGTTTGACATCGCCTTGTTCTGAGAGCAGCACATTGGCGGCTGTAAGACATAAGACAACACGAGATGGATGGCGGTCAGCCCAGCGGCAGTCGGGGGGGAAACTTCAGAAAAACCTGTCTTGGCCCAACCTTTGATGTCCCTGTGAATTTTATTCTCCGAGTGCAGATAATCAAGACCTTTTAAGATTTCTTTCAACATAGTGGCAATCTGGAACTCATCAAAAGGTCCCACTCGTAGCTAGAAAGAGAAAAAAGTAAAAAGAAAAATTAAAAAAAAAAAACAAAAACATGTTTAAGTTAAGCAGGACGTTCCCAGATACAATATATACTACAGTTTTATATAGCAAAAAAAAAGTAGCATCTCATTCACAGCCAACACTACTGCTCAAATGAAATGTAAATACTGCAGCTGATCAGCAGGCGCTAATTGACTGCAGCGGTGACTTGATGGTCTGGCAAAAAAAAAAAAAAAAAAAAAATCTTCACTGGTGTGAAGATCATAGCACTAAGTATGGAGGAGAAAAGCCTTTCCGGAAACAATTTTTCTCTTTGACCTCTCTGGGCCCATCATTGGCGCGCGAGGGAAGCCTGCGCAAAGGGCAGCCTGCGCAAAGGGCAACCTGCGCAAAGGGCAACCTGCGCAAAGGGCAACCTGCGCTGCAAATGAAAAAAAAACAAACTGTACATAAATAGTAAGGGTTACAAATACTAGACCTTTAAAGACATGCTGTGAATTTTTTCAATGCATTTTTATACATTGCAATAAATTAAATAAGTGGCTAAAATCAGCAACAAAAATCCACAATGAAATAAATGCTGATTTTTTTTAATTTTATTTCCAGTCTGCTTTAATAGATTGCTTGATGATTTGGAAGGGATTACAAAGAAAAAGCAAATCAAACTATAAGATTTGTAAGTGCTGAGCGAATTATATACTGATCTATAGAGATGTTCTGGTGGTTTCTAAAAAATGTTATTTCTAAAGATACTTTAATGTAAAAATCCTCATTCTTCCTTCATATTACACAGCATCACCGTAAAATTCTGCTGCTCTGAGGTCCGATGGGTTAAGCAGGAAAGGATCGGCACAGAAATACATCATCGGTTCATACAGGAAGAGCGGGGTTAATAAATACAAAGTGTCTTGGACTTTACTCCGATCTTTATATACTTGTAGGGCTGTTTTATGAGTCAACTGGTAAGTAGACCGCTGGAACAATAAAAACAGAAATAGAAACTACTTATATCCTTTTTTTTTTTCCTCTAGGAGGTGCTGAGCAGAGAAACGGTGGGAAAACTGAATCACCCACTATGGGAGGAGAGGTGTGTAAACGCAGCAATGTCACTGTGCCGCACATTTACAGGGGGACTCGGCACGGATGTTGGATCATTTAAAGGGAACCTGTCACCAGTTTTTTGGCGTATAAGCTGTGGCCACCTCCGCCGGGCTCTTATATACAGAATTCTAACATGCTGTATATAAGAGGCCAGGCCAAGAGTAACAAAACACTAACGGTCACGCGGTAGGCCTAATGGCAGTCTCCATTGTCCGGTGCCGCCTCTTTCGGCCATCTTCGTCCTCTTTCTGAAGCCTGTGTGCATGACATGGCTACGTCATACACACTCGCCGCTCCTGCGCAGGCGCACTACAATTTTTTTGATCTGCCCTGCTCAGGACCTGAATGCCGGCGAGTGTGGATGATGTTGCACCGCGGCTAGAGAAGGAGAACAAAGATTGCCAAAAGAGGCGGCGCCGGACAACAGAGACACTCATAAGGCCCACAGCGCGACCATTCAGTAAGTATTATAAAGTATTTTTTAGGTTATACCCCCGGCCTGGGCTCTTATATACAGCATGTTAGAATGCTGTATATAAAAGAGCCTGGTGGTGGTGGCCACAGCTCATAGGCCGAAAAAGTGGTGACAGGTTCCCTTTAAGTTCCTCTTGGCATTGGACAAAAATATATACATAAGACTAGGGCTGCAATACCTGTTTATTTACCCTAAGCTGAGAGCCAGGTCCTACAAGCTGCCAGTGTTCGGATTTGCTTGGTAGAAGCTGTGCCAGTCACAACACTTGGTTTTCGCCCATGTTGGGCACATGTATAAAGGGAGTTTGTGTTCTGAGACCGAGTAAGACTAAACCAATGACTTCTGTGTAAAGCAGGAAATTGCAGCCTTGCCCATCGAGAAAAAAAAAAAAAAAAGTAAAATGCAGCAGCGTGCACTGGACGGAGCAGACACAGCGTGAAAGGGTCTTTATGTCGTGCAGGTACGGTGATCCGGGCACAGGGAAATAAGCTCACTGTAAACAAACCAGAAACCTCATTTTGTTTCCTTTCCAGTCTTTTATAATAAAAAAAAAAAAAAAAAAAAAGCAATTGGCAGGGTCTGGATGGAAGAACGGTGTAAGGCAACCTCCTCTGTCTCACCAAACAAGTCCACTTATGTTCAGTGCTTGTAAGGTTTTTAGGTACGGAAATCACCAGCCGATGAAAGGCTGCTTTGTGTCATCTTCCATGTGCTCAATGTTTCCTATGCTGAGGAGTTCAGCGTGCTGCCATAGACTGAAAGGAGCACGCTCACATTCTGCCCCGCGCCTGTAACATCTGCATTGTGGTGGAACAGGGATAGGCAGGCTCATAGGTGTGGGGCGGGTGAGAGCGCAGGTATAAGGCTATGTGCGCACGTTGCGTAATTACATGCAGTTACGCGGCGCTTTGTAGCGCAGCGTAACTGCATGCGTCCTGCGTCCCCTGCATAATCTATGGAGATTATGCAGGAGCCGTGCGCACATGGCGTCCTAGAGCGCAGCGATTCAGCTGCTGCCCGAAGTGTGCGTTCTAAGAAATGACATGTCACTTCTTCCGTGCGCTTTGCCGGCAGCTCCTGCTCTGTCTATGACAGGAGCTGCAGCAGAGCGCATGGAATCGGCTTTTTTTTTTTCCACTACGGACATTTTCTGCAGCGATTGGAAGCGCACGTGTGCTCTTCAGATCGCTGCAGAAATTTCTGCAGTGACTGTACGCAATGTGCGCGCATAGCCTTAAGACGTGCAATAAGTCTACGAGGCTTGTGGATGAGGCCTTATAGTCGTGAGATAACCAGGTCACTTAGCTTAAAGGCAATCTCCAGAAAAGCCATATAACTGCAGATATGGTGGTAATCTGCAACCAAACAGCATTTTCATTGTGCCTGGCAGGTTTACTGGAAGCGCCTACAGGGAGAAAATGAGGTTATTTCCCCTCTGCAGCTGCTCACTTCTAGTCATCGGTGTGGTGCAGGGAGTGGCTATAGTCACAACAACACACTGACAGACAAACGTGTCACAGCAGCGCCACACACACACACACACACTTCACAGCAGCGCCCCACACACACACACTTCACAGCAGCGCCCCACACACACACACTTCACAGCAGCGCCCCACACACACACACACACTTCACAGCAGCGCCCCACACACACACACACTTCACAGCAGCGCCCCACACACACACACACTTCACAGCAGCGCCCCACACACACACACACACACTTCACAGCAGCGCCCCACACACACACACACACACACTTCACAGCAGCGCCACACACACACACACACACACACTTCACAGCAGCGCCACACACACACACACACTTCACAGCAGCGCCACACACACACACACACACACACACACACACACTTCACAGCAGCGCCCCACACACACACACTTCACAGCAGCGCCCCACACACACACACACACACACACTTCACAGCAGCGCCCCACACACACACACTTCACAGCAGCGCCCCACACACACACACTTCACAGCAGCGCCCCACACACACACACACTTCACAGCAGCGCCCCACACACACACACTTCACAGCAGCGCCCCACACACACACACACACTTCACAGCAGCGCCCCACACACACACACACTTCACAGCAGCGCCCCACACACACACACACACTTCACAGCAGCGCCCCACACACACACACACACTTCACAGCAGCGCCCCACACACACTTCACAGCAGCGCCCCACACACACTTCACAGCAGCGCCACACACACACACACACACACACACACTTCACAGCAGCGCCCCACACACACACACTTCACAGCAGCGCCCCACACACACACACTTCACAGCAGCGCCCCACACACACACACACACTTCACAGCAGCGCCCCACACACACACACACACTTCACAGCAGCGCCCCACACACACACACACTTCACAGCAGCGCCCCACACACACACACACTTCACAGCAGCGCCCCACACACACACACTTCACAGCAGCGCCCCACACACACACACACTTCACAGCAGCGCCCCACACACACACACTTCACAGCAGCGCCCCACACACACTTCACAGCAGCGCCCCACACACACTTCACAGCAGCGCCCCACACACACTTCACAGCAGCGCCCCACACACACTTCACAGCAGCGCCCCACACACACTTCACAGCAGCGCCCCACACACACTTCACAGCAGCGCCCCACACACACACACACAATTCACAGCAGCGCCACACACACACACAATTCACAGCAGCGCCACACACACACTTCACAGCAGCGCCCCACACACACTTCACAGCAGCGCCCCACACACACACTTCACAGCAGCACCCCACACACACTTCACAGCAGCGCCCCACACACACTTCACAGCAGCGCCCCACACACACTTCACAGCAGCGCCACACACACACTTCACAGCAGCGCCACACACACACTTCACAGCAGCGCCACACACACACTTAATTCACAGCAGCGCCACACACACACTTAATTCACAGCAGCGCCACACACACACTTAATTCACAGCAGCGCCACACACACACTTAATTCACAGCAGCGCCACACACACACTTAATTCACAGCAGCGCCACACACACACTTAATTCACAGCAGCGCCACACACACACTTAATTCACAGCAGCGCCACACACACACACACACACACACACACACACACACACACACAGCGAGTGGCTGCAGAGGGGATATAACCTAATTTTCTCCAGGTAGTTGCGTTTTCAGTATACCTTCCAGGGTAAACAGTATTTGATTGCAGATCAAAAATTATCTGCAGCCAAAAAGTAATTTTTGGGATGACAATCCTCAGTTTAAAGTAATTTTTGGGAAAATACTGCACTGGGAATAGTCCCCAGCTCTATTACTTTACCTCTATATTAATACAAAAAGACAGGTTAGCCATTCAGGAGAGTGAAAAAGCTGGATGGTTAATAGCACAGGTAAATAGGGAGGCCATGCCATTTAATACCCAGCTTTTTATGCACCATTATGGCTGAAGACTAAGGCTATGTGCCCACGGGACAATGTACCTG
The DNA here is from genome assembly GCF_048569485.1 of Anomaloglossus baeobatrachus. Taxonomy (NCBI): domain Eukaryota; kingdom Metazoa; phylum Chordata; class Amphibia; order Anura; family Aromobatidae; genus Anomaloglossus; species Anomaloglossus baeobatrachus. The sequence goes on along the minus strand of NC_134361.1, from coordinate 56,561,689 downwards.
TGGATATATCCGCATGTTTCCCGCAGCAGCTCCCCGGAATCCGCAGTTATCCATTGCTGCGGGATTCCAGCTAAATATCTGCGGAAAACCTGCGGACATTCATGCAACTTACCTGCGGTAGTCCCGGCCTCTATCTCCATAGTGGAGGAGCGGGAGTTCTGCAGGTATTTCCACAGGAATAATGGACATGCAGTTATGTAAAGCTGTGGGACATCCGCAGCATATTCTGCAGCCGCACATACCGCAGCATTGACACACCATTCCCCATGTCCCATAGGATAACATGGGGAGTGTTTGTACTTGCTAAAACCTGCAGATTTATCTAGAAAATCCAGATACATCTGCAGATTTTCCACGGTAAAATCCACGGGTACATTGTCCCGTGGGCACATAGCCTAAGTGCTGCTCTGATTTTGGAGGACCTGGTCTATTCACATTTAATTGGTGATCCATTTACCCTAAGGCTATGTGCGCACGTTGCGTAAATTCATGCAGTTACGCTGCGCTTTGCAGCGCAGCGTAACTGCATGCGTCCTGCGTCCCCTGCACAGTCTATGGAGATTGTGCAGGGGCCGTGCGCACGTGGCGTCTCAGAGCGCAGCGCTTCGGCTACTGCCGAAGCGCTGCGCAAAAAGAAGTGACATGTCACTTCTTTCCTGCGCTTTGCCGGCAGCTCCTGCTCTGTCTATGGCAGGAGCTGCAGGCAGAGCGCACGTTCTCGCCGGCACCATGCGCTTCAGAACGGAGCTTTTCAGCTGCGCTCTGAAGCGCACCTTTTCGGTGCTGGGCTAGTACGCAACGTGCGCACATACCCTAAGTGCAGACCTGTAATTCTGGATTTTCCCATCACCGCTTTGCTTCCCATGGTAATAGCTGGTCTGGGTTCTTATTAAGCAGCTGCATTTAGGAAAATGTAGCATATCACAGTCTCCGTATAATATAAAAAAATCTGATGCATGGGTCAGTAAATGAGCTGGACTTCTATTCTATGCATCTATGAAGGAGCCCTGAGGAAGGTTACACAGGTGAAAATGCGCAGCTTGCATACCTCTGCAGCGCTGCACGCCACCGCCGATGACGTAAGCCTCCGCATCAGCAAGAACTTGCTGTTCTAAGCTGCTTCGCACACTGCCGACTCAGTGAGGTCACTCCTCCAAGTAAAGCGCACCAAATATATATTACCAGTAAGATTATTTTTCTATGTCTTTATTCCTGAAGGTGCTATTGTTCCATTGTAAGGAAATTCTGTACAAACCTATTGATCTATGGCGTCCAGTGTGGACTGCAGAGGTGATCATATCTGTAAATAGGAAAATTCCTTTAAGAGGACTTGTCAAAAGGGGGCAGTAATTGCACCCAAATATATATTTTTTTTTATAAGTCATATGGTTGCAGAGATAAGCCTTTTTATTTGGCCGGAGTCACGATAGCAAGTGACTCGGGTGAGTCTCACATTGCATCACCCAGCCTACCGCTCTCAGCTCCATAGAAATACATGCAGCCGATCAGCTCCTGTCCGGAGAGGGTGCAGCTGTGACGGGTGATGCGAGTCACTCGCATGTGTGACTCCTGCCTTTAATGCAAATCTTTGTGGACTTTACTCTGTGAGCACCGATGCTTGGTAGTCACTACCTCAGAGACCCCTCTCAGCACCGGACCCTTGCACAGATCCTACAAATAGAAGGTCCCATACATCTAAAAACAGAGTTTAAAGGTTTGTCCACTAGGACAACTCAATTGTTATGTTTCCTCTTCCCAAATTAAAAACACACAGCGAGAGAGCGCTATAGGATATATAAAAATTAATATATATATATATATATATATATATATATATAAAAATATATATATAAAAATATATATATATATATATATATATATATATATATATATATATATATATATATATATATATATATATATATATATATAAAAATATATATATATATATATATATATATATATATATATATATATATATATATATATATATAAAAATATATATATATATATAAAAATATATATATATATATATATATATATATATATATATATATATATATATATAAAAATATATATATATATATAAAAATATATATAAAAATATATATATATATATATAAAAATATATATATATAAAAATATATATATATAAAAATATATATATAAAAATATATATATATAATTTATTTTATTACATACACACACATTTACATATGTCTTTTCTGATGCTCTTCCAGCGGTGTCTGTGCCGTCTCACAGGAAGGCATAACTAGCCAGGAGTCACTAATGTCCTCTGAGAAGTTAAACAACTTATACATAAAGTTGAGCTAATTTCCTGCTACTCACCAAGTCCAACGCTGAGCCCCCTCCTAGATACTCCATAATAATCCATAGTTTTGTGCCCTGGAGGGAAAAAAAAATGAATAAACTAAAATATTATGTACTTTGTGCAGCATCTACACCCATTACCTGCCAGCAAATTATAATTTATGCAATGTATGAGTAGAGGTATGTGTACAAATTTATTTTGCAAATGTGAATCCATAAATAGGTTAAGAATAATTATATGTATATAGCCACACTTTTATATACACACTACATGCAAGTTCTCATGTTAACAGAACGCAGTAATATGTAAAATTCAAGATAATGCCATGACTAAAGGCCCAGTCACACTAAACAACTTACCAGCGATCCCAACAACGATACAACCTGATAGGGATCGCTGGTAAGTTGCTAGGAGGTCGCTGGTGAGATGTCACACTAAGCGACGCTCCAGCGATCCCACCAGCAACCTGACCTGGCAGGGATCGCTGGAGCGTCGCTACACGGGTTGCTGGTGAGCTGTCACACAGGCAGATCTCACCAGCAACCAGTGAACAGCCCCCAGCGCCACTTAGAAGCGATGCTGCGCTTGGTAACTAAGGTAAATATTGGGTAACCAACCCGATATTTACCTTGGTTACCAGCACACACCGCTGGCTCCCTGCACACCTAGCCACAATACACATCGGGTTAATTACCCGATGTGTACTCTGCTACGTGTGCAGGCAGCAGGAGCCGGCTTCTGCGGACGCTGGTAACCACGGTAAACATCGGGTAACTTAGAAGCCCTTACCTTGGTTACCCGATATTTACCTTCGTTACCAGCGTCCGCCGCTTTCACACGGCCAGCGCCGGTTCCTTGTTCCCTGCACTCCTAGCCACAGTACACATCGGGTTAATTACCCGATGTGTACTTCAACTACGTGTGCAGAGAGCAGGAGCCGGCACTGACAGCTGAGAGAGGCAGATGCTGGTAACTAAGGTAAATATTGGGTAACCAAGGAAAGGGTTTCTTGGTTACCCGATATTTACATTGGTTACCAGCGTCCACAGAAGCCGGCTCCTGCTGCCTGCACATTTAGTTGTTGCTGTCTCGCTGTCACACAGCGATCTGTGCTTCACAGCGGGACAGCAACAACTAAAAAATGGTCCAGGACATTCAGCAACAACCAGCGACCTCACAGCAGGGGCCAGGTTGTTGCTGGATGTCACACACAGCAACATCACAAGCAAGTTGTGCCTCAGCAGCGTTGTTGCTAGCGATGTTGCTTAGTGAGACGGTACCTTAAGTGAGTTAGGCTACGGCTATACCACGGTGTGTCACTGAAAACGCTGTAATGATTTGTATGATATTGCACTGCGACTGTCGAAAAAGTTTCAAAGGTGTTGGATTTTCTGTTGCTGGTCAAGTCACAAGCAACACTCAGCATAGGCTGGAATGAAAGCGGCTTGCGTACGACTTGTTGGCAACTTGGCGCTTTTATTTGCAGCACACTTACAGCTCTTAGGCTGCTTTCACACTACGTCTTTTTAACATGCGTCCTAAACGTTTTTTTGCTGCAAAAGCGGATCCTGCTTTTACAGCAAAAAATGCATGCAAACGCATGTGTTACTTTGCAGGATCATGTCACTGGATGTTTAGGGGCGGGCATTGGAGTCAAGTGATCGGGAGTGAGGGGAACTTAACGTGCCAGACTGGGAGCCGGCATCTGACAGCTGCGAGGCTCGTAACCAAGGTAAACATCGGGTATACTTGCTTGGATACCCGATATTTACTTTGGTTACAAGCGTCTGCAGCTGCTAGGAGCCGAGCTCCCTGCACACGTTACCAACGTAAACATCGGGTAACTAAGATAAGTGGTTACCCGATATTTACCTTGGTTACGAGTGTCCGCAGCTCTCAGGTGGGGGAGAGGGAGGGGGAGAGACAGAGAGAGGGAGGAGAGAGGGGGAGAGAGACAGAGAGGTAGGAGAGAGAGACAGATCACGCGAGACTGGTTCTGTGCATGCTCAGTAGAGCAAGCAGGATCCTGTCTGTCTATCAGCACGCCAGCGTTCACATGCGTATGCATGCTGTTTAGTCAGGATCCAGCAATTTGCAGAAGTTGGACGCAGCTCAAAAACGCTACAAGTAGCGTTTTTGAAAGATGTTAAAAAACTGCAAGTCGCTGGATCCTCACTATAACGCATGCAAACGCAGGTGAACGCATGTTAACGCGAGTCCATTGCAAATGCATTGAAATGAAAACGCATTTGCACTGGATCCGTTTCTGCGTTAAAAAAACGTTCAGGACGCATGTTAAAAAAGACGTAGTGTGAAAGCAGCCTTAAATAGGTAGAAACCTAAATTCCATCAGATAAATTCTAAGGATACATCAATGTGGGGGGAGCTCACAATGAACATATATAAACAGAAAAAAACATGAGCAAAAATGCTGATAATTAATATTTGAAAAGTCAAAGTGTACAGTGCAAAAACGTAAAAGAAGTTATAATGCATGGGAAAGTAACAAAAAGAGGATGTGGATGGTAGGAATTATTGGATACAGACCTCTGGCAATGCAGAGGTTCATATACTAACACATATGACCCACTACTTTCCCCCATGATGAAGCTGCCAGCTGTGTGCTGAGGGCCGCGAAACGTACGTCGGGGCCTGTTCCACCCTCAGACCCTGGTAATGTCTCCCTGATTTTGGAGTACACAGTCTCACCTATGCCTTCTAACACTTGTTAGTTATTGGTATATTTTGAATGTTTTCTTGGTCTCTCTATAGTTACAATTTTGCATTGCCACTTGGTAAAAATTGATCATGTTCATCAATCTTGTTTTGAGGGGTCATGTGTGAGTAGTATTATATTAACCTCTGCATTGCCGGAGGTCTGTACCCGATAATTCCTACCATCCCCAGGCATTATAACGTTTTATATTTTTGCACTCTGCAGTTTCAATTTTCTAAATAAATATTAATAGCATTTTCACTCATGTTTTTTTCTCTGTTATAAAATCTCTTAAGTAGGTGTGCAATAAGTTACACAGACATGTGCAGCACAAATTTTGTGAGATTTTGAAAGCTAAACTTCGTGCCGATGGGGAAAAACACTTTCTCGTATTGAACCCATGACCAGTAAAGTGTATGAAAGGGTTTTGCAAACGGGCTCCTTCCAGGAGCAATGCCAGTCAATCTAGGAGCACTGCTTCAGCCCAGGCAGTAGTGATGGGCAGTTTGGCTCTTTTTGGTGATCTGTTTCCCATGGCTCACCAAAAAGAGGCGGCTCTTCGGCTCGTTCTTGGCTCCCTAATAAATGTGTGTTCCCCCCAGGTGAACACATTTAAGATTATAGTAAACGCCGCTGAAACCCCCCCCACCCGCGGCTAAACTCCACCCACTTACAATGGATAATTAGATTTTTGAGTGGGTGGGATTTAGTCATGGGCGGGGTTTCAGCGGCGGTAAGAGCCGTTAAGAGAATTTAGTGGCTCTCATTGGGGATCCGGCTCCTGTCATTCAAAGCAGGGAGCCGGATCTTTGTGTCGGATCGTTCGCAACCGACACATCACTACCAGGCAGTCAGATCACAAAAAGTTTTATATTTTGTTTTTTTCATATACCGCTAAACTAATAAAAAGGTGGAAATCGCAACTTCAGTCAGCGAGGTCTGAGCTCCTGGATATTTTCTTTAGCAATGACGTAAAAAACACATACTCACCTAGGGGGCGGTCTGGTCTGATGGGTGTCTCAGCTCTCTGTTCTGGCGCCTCTTATCTATGGCAGTCTTCCTTCTAAGGCACGTATGCATGACACGTCCTACATAATCCACACAGGGCGACTTTGCAGTCCAGCGCAGGCGCACTTTGACCTGCCCTCTCCATGGCAGATCACAGTAATGTAGTGCGCAGGCGCGAGGAAATGTTAGAGACCGCCTGCGCACTACAATACTTTGATCTGCCCCGAGCAGGGCAGATCTAAGTGCGGTTGCGCAGGACCTCAATTCTGGCTAGTGTGGATGATGTAGGGGGCATGATCTACACGGACCTCGGAAGGAGGATAGCGAGCGCCGCCGAGAGGAGACACTGGATTGGAGAAAAGTGACACACAAACAGGACCGCCCCCTAGGAAAGTATTATAAACAAGTGTTTCCATTCTACACAGTGGCCTGGACTCTTAGGCTGGGGCCACATGGGGATTACTGCGATCCCCTTGCATGACACTGCTCACGCTGGCAGTACAGCAGAGCCGAGTGTCATGCGTGTGTCCTTTCTACTGAGGTCCGTTCGTGCGAGCAGACCTCAGCTGTGGGGGCGGGCCAGCACGGAGGAGGGGAGGAAGGGATTTCTCTCCCTCTCTCCTCCGTAGCCGGCTATTGCCATTCTCGCACTGCACTAGCGATACACCAGTGTACTGCGAGTGCAGTACGATTTTTCTCTCGCCCCATTCACTTGAATGGGTGTGAGAGAAAGTCTCGCATTACAATTGCAGCATGTTGCGATTGTTTTCTCGGTCCGATTAAGGCTGAGAAAATAATCGCTCATGTGTGCTGACAGGCTAATATTGGTCCGAGGGGAATGCGATTTTTTTTATCGCACTACACTCGCACTGTTTTTCTCGCCGTGTGGCTTAGGCCTTATACACAGTATTCTGGAAGGCTGTATATAAGAGCTCACTGGTGGAGGCTGCAGGTTAGTTGACAAATCTGGTAACAGGTTCCCTTTAAGTCTCTAAAATCCCAAGCTCCCATATACTACTGCACCTAGACCTGTGAGCCAAGACCCCTACACTTTTGTAGGGTCTCTGCTCAGACTGACATACATAGGGTCACCATCATCACCAATAACAGGCAATTCAGAACCAGCGATTACAAAGTGTCAAGTTCACTTTTGTTTAGGAGATGGTGGAGGCTCCAAATTCTTTGCACCACCCAGATCAAGGACAAGTAAATCCCTCTTTTATGAGCGGTCTAACCTGTGCTCCTGGTTGACTGGCACCGTCCATTACAAGTCTGTAAACACATTTTCCCTTAGGTTTTATTATGAAGAATTTACAGGATCACCCAACACTATGCAAATATTCAACGGTCTTTATGCTCCTAAACGGAGGAGTTAGGCTGTGTGCATTTTTGTGCAGTTGTCACAAAACTGAATGCAAATCCTTGTGTCAGCAAAGTCCATGAGAATCCTGACGTTTTGTGCACTTGTTGCTTTTTCCTTTGCATATTTGGTGCAGAAATAAATCTGCAGTATGTCAATTTTGTGTGTTTTTTTGCAACTTTTTTCACCCAAAAATGCATAGAAAATGCATCCAAAAACACTTCTCTGCCAGGAGATGCAGATTTGGTGCAAAAAGTTCTGCAACCAAATACCGGTGCATCTCAAATAAGAATATCAAAAAGTTGATTTTTCAGTAATTCAATACAAAAATGGAAACATATAGAGTCATTACACAAAGGGATCTATTCCTATATATTATATAGAGTCATTACACACAGAGGGATCTATTCCTATATATTATATAGAGTTATTACACACACCGTGATCTATTCCTATATATTATATAGAGTTATTACACACACCGTGATCTATTCCTATTTATTATATAGAGTCATTACACACAGAGGGATCTATTCCTATATATTATATAGAGTTATTACACACACCGTGATCTATTCCTATATATTATATAGAGTTATTACACACACCGTGATCTATTCCTATTTATTATATAGAGTCATTACACACAGAGGGATCTATTTCTATATATTATATAGTCATATAATATATAGGAATAGATAACTATGTAATGACTAATATATAGAAATGGATCCCTCGGTGTGTAATGACTATATAATATATATAGGAATAGATCCCTCGGTGTGTAATGACTATAATATATAGGAATAGATCCGTGTGTAATGACTATATATAATATATAGGAATAGATCCCCCTGTGTGTAATGACTATATAATATATAGGAATAGATCCCTCTGTGTGTAATGACTATATAATATATAGGAATGGATAACTATGTAGAGTCATTACACACATCGTGATCTATTCCTATATATTATATAGAGTCATTACACACAGAGGGATCTAGTCCTATATATTAGTCATTACACACAGATCTATTTCTATATATTATAGAGTCATTACACACAGAGGGATCTATTTCTATATATTATATAGAGTCATTACACACAGAGGGATCTATTTCTATATATTATAGAGTCATTACATACAGTTATCTATTCCTATATATTATATAGAGTTATTACACACACCGTGATCTATTCCTATTTATTATATAGAGTCATTACACACACCGTGATCTATTCCTATTTATTATATAGAGTCATTACACACAGAGGGATCTATTTCTATATATTATATAGTCATATAATATATAGGAATAGATAACTATGTAATGACTAATATATAGAAATGGATCCCTCGGTGTGTAATGACTATATAATATATATAGGAATAGATCCCTCGGTGTGTAATGACTATAATATATAGGAATAGATCCCCGTGTGTAATGACTATATATAATATATAGGAATAGATCCCCCTGTGTGTAATGACTATATAATATATAGGAATAGATCCCTCTGTGTGTAATGACTATATAATATATAGGAATGGATAACTATGTAGAGTCATTACACACATCGTGATCTATTCCTATATATTATATAGAGTCATTACACACAGAGGGATCTAGTCCTATATATTAGTCATTACACACAGATCTATTTCTATATATTATAGAGTCATTACACACAGAGGGATCTATTTCTATATATTATATAGAGTCATTACACACAGAGGGATCTATTTCTATATATTATAGAGTCATTACATACAGTTATCTATTCCTATATATTAGTTACACACAGAGGGAGCTATTCCTGTATATTACACATAGGGATCTATTCCTATTATATACAGTTAATACATACAGAGGGATCTATTCCTATATATTCGTGTCATTACACACAGAGGGATCTATTCCTATTATATAGTGTCATTACACACAGAGGGATCTATTCCTATATATTATATAGAGTCATTACACACAGAGGGATCTATTCCTATATATTATATAGTCATTATATAATCTATAGGAATAGATAACTATGTAATGACTATATAATATATAGGAATAGATCCCTCTGTGTAATGATTCTATATAATATATAGGAATAGATCCCTCTGTGTAATTACTATATAATATATAGGAATAGATCCCTTTGTGTGTAATCACTATATAATATATAGGAATAGATAACTATGTAGAGTCATTACACACAGAGGGATCTATTCCTATATATTATATACAGTTAATACACAGAGGGATCTATTCCTATATATTCGTGTCATTACACACAGAGGGATCTATTCCTATATATTATATAGAGTCATTACACACAGAGGGATCTATTCCTATATAAATTATAGAGTCATTACACACAGAGGGATCTATTCCTATTATATAGTGTCATTACACACAGAAGGATCTATTCCTATATATATTATATAGAGTCATTACACACAGAGGGATCTATTTCACGTGTTTATTTCTGTTAATGTTGATGATTATGGCTTACAGCCAATGAAAACCCAAAAGTCATTATCTCAGAAAATTAGATTATATAACACCAACTGAAAAAAATTATTTTAAACTCAAATGTTGGTGGCTACTGAAAAGTCTGTACAGTAAATGCCTCAATACTTGGTCGGGGCTCCTTTTGCATGACTTATTGCATCAATGCGGTGTGGCATGGAGGTGATCAGCCTGTGGCACTGCTGAGGTGTTATGGAAGCCCAGGTGGCTTTGATAGCAGCCTTCAGCTCGTCTGCATTGTTGGGTCTGGTGTCATCTTCCTCTTTACAATAAACCCCATAGAGAATCTATGGGGTTTAGGGCAGGTGAGTTTGCTGGACAATCAAGCCCAGTGATACTGTGGTTAGTAAACCAGGTATTGGTACTTTTGGCAGTGTTGGGTGCCAAGTCCTGCTGAAAAATGACATTTACGTCTCCAAAAAGCTTATTGACAGCGGGAAGCATGAAGTGCTGTAAAATTTCCTGGTAGACGGCTGCGCTGACTTTGGTCTTGATAAAACACAGTGGAGCTACACCAGCAGATGACATGACTCCCCAAACCATCACTGATTGTGGAAACTTCACACTAGACCTCAGCAGCTTGGATTGTGGCCTTCCCATTCTTCTTCCAGAGTCTGGGACCGCGATTTCCAAATGAAATGCAAAATTTACTGTCATCTGAAAACAACACCTTGGACACTGAGAACAGGCCAGTTTTTCTACTTGGTCCAGGTAAGACTCTTCTGGTGTTGTCTATAGGTCATGAGTGGCTTGACCCAAAGAATGTGACAGTTGTAGCCCATGTCCTTGATACGTCTGTGTGTGGTGGCACTGACTCCAGCAGCAGTCCACTCTGTGAATCTCCTTAAACTTTTGAATGGTCTTTTCTTATTCCTATCAAGGCTGCAGTTATCCCGGTTGCTTGTGCACTTTTCCTACCACTCAACTTTCCAGTAATATGCTTGGATGCAGCACTCTGAACAACCAGCTTCTTTAGCAATGACCTTTTGTTGCTTACCCTCCTTGTGGAGTGTGTCAATGACTGCCTTCTGGACATCTGTCAAGTCAGCAGTCTTCCCCATGATTGTGTAGCCTACTGAACCAGACTAAGGGACCATTTTAAACGCTTAGGAAGCCTTTGCAGATATTTATGGTAATTTTAATTTTGTGAGATAATGACTTTTGGTTTTTCATTGGCTGTAAGCCATAATCAACATTAACAGAAATAAACACTTTAAATAGATCCCTCTATGTATAATGACTATATAATATATAGGAATAGATCACTGTGTGTAATGACTATATAATATATAGGAATAGATCACTGTGTATAATGACTATATAATATATAGGAATAGATCACTGTGTGTAATGACTATATAATATATGCATTTCCCTTTTTGTATTGAATTACTGAAATAAATTAACTTTTTGATGATATTTTAATTTATTGAGATGCCCTTGTATTTAGTGTCTGCACATAGCCTTACGATCTTGCTGTATATTTTACATCACCACTTAATATTGTACAGTGTCACTAAACATTACTGGCCAAAATAATGACCGCACCAAAAAAAAAACAAAAAACCCCTAGGAGACAGAAATAATAGCGTCTGAATTTTGAGGACTAAATTTAGAATGGATCAGGATAGGTTTTCCTATTTCGAACCCAACACAAATAGAAATCAAACTATTGCCAAGGATAATTTTGTCGCTTTTGCACCGTGAGCGTAACAGGTTTCGTTATATTGGTGAATACTAAACAGAGCCGAGCCAACATGACTTCAGAAGGAATAAAAAAAATTAAATAATACATACCGTATTTTTCGGATTATAAGACAAATTATAAGACATAAATTTGGGAGGAAAGTGAGGGGTGCGTCTTATAATCTGAATATAGCTTACCGGGGTGGTGGAAAGGGGTCGCAAGAGGCTGGAGGAATGCTGCGGCTGCTGCTGGGGTGGCTGTGCAGTATCTGCGCGGGGTCTCCGGCAGCTACAGTGGCTGTGCAGTGACTGCGCAGCGTCTGGACTGATGCTGCGGGTCTAGCGGTAACTTCAAATAATAATAAATCAGCCACTGATATGGTATTTGGATATATAGGACCAATTATACAGCAAAAAAATGCTGTATAATTGGTCCTATAACTTCAAATAATGGCGCCCAGAGTTGTTGCGTGCACAGATTGAGATCTTGGTTCAAGCCTCTGCGCAGGCGCCGCCTCTGGCCCATTGATCGCCCTCCAGCAGACGTCAGGAAAATGGCGCCCGGAGGTGGCGCTTGCACAGATGAGATCTTGGCTTGCCATTGAGCCTAGAGACTCCGGGCGCCATTTCTTTGAAGCCCTCACCGCACACGACAGCTTGAGCCACCGCACCAGCCTCTGCCCCAGAACAGCCTACAGTTTCTGGGACACCCACCACCCCCAGCCTCCTGTGACTCCACCACCACCGCTACTGCCCCATCCGTTAACACACCACCGGATTACAAGACGGACCCCATATTTTTTTTTTCAACATTTTTACTCTGAATTTGTGGTGCCTCTTATAAAACAAAAAATACGGTATATATTATACTGTCCAATGAGAAATTTAAGACATACATTTTGGAAGTGTCCGTCAGACAGGAAAAAAAAAAAAAAAAAAAATTGAAGCAAGAATTGTGCTTTTTCAGAAAGTGTTTTAGAGATATGTGCACACTGCAGATTTGGTGCAGACATTTTCTGTATCAAATCTGCACCTTCAAGCAGAAAGACACCAAAAAAAATCCAGTGCGTTTATGGTTCCCCCCCCCCCCCCAGTGTTTTTTTTTTTCATAAATGAAAAATGAGTGAAAGGACTGAAAACTGCAGGTAAAAAACAGCACGAATTGAGAATGCTGCAGATTTTCTGCACCAAATATGCAAGGAAAAAAAAAAAATGAGCAAAGTGTACACAGCACTTCAGAATTCTCATGGATTTTGCAGGCTTAAAGGGAACCTGTCGGCAGAAATTTTGCTATAAACCTAAGAGACTCCCCTCTGCAGCTTCTGGGCTGCATTCTAGCAAGGTTCCTGTTATTGTGCCCCCTTTCTGACCAAAATAAATATATTTTATAAAGTCTTACCTTTTCCTATGCAAATCTTTTTTTATGGTCACGGGGGCGGGCTGTCTGGTGTCAGTTATCCTGCCTCCTGCTGCTTTCGCCGTCCATCGCTCATTTCCATAACTGAGGACTCCGCCCAGTGCTCCCGAGGTCTCGCACATGCGCCGTGCCACTCTCACGGGACTGAGCACTGTGCACAGTGTGACCGCTGGTGACGTGATTGTGCAGGCATGAGATTATGGGCGGCGATGTGATTGTCATCAGCAAGTACCCGCCCATAATCTCGTGCCCACGCTTTCCCCTTTGCCTCCACCGTTCTGCGCAAGCGCTGGCCAGATGAACCCACGTCACCTCTTACCCATCTTTCCCTGGAGCAGGAAATAGATGGGAGAAGCGGAGCAGAATAACGGTGGAGGCAGAGTGAAAAGCGCGGGCACGAGATTATGGGCGGGTACTTGCTGATGACAATCACAGCGCCTCCCATAATATCACGCCTGCGCAATCACGTCACCAGCGGTCACACTGTGCACAGTCCCGCAAGAGTGGCACTGGGCATGCGCAAGACCTCGGGAGCACTGGGCGGCGTCCTCAGTTATGGAAATGAGCAATGAGGGACGGCGTAAAGCAGCAGGAGGGCGACTAACGGAAGCAAGACAGCCCGCCCCCATGTCCATAAAAAAATATTTGCATAGGAAAAAAGGTAAGACTTTGTAAAGTATTTATTTCGGCCTCAAAGGGGGCACAATAACAACAGGAACCTTTCTAGAATGCAGCCCAGGAGCTGCAGAGGGGGAACCTTTTAGATTTATTGCAAAATTTCTGCTGACAGGTTCCCTTTAAGGATAGACATGCGGATGTGTGACAAACCTACACCAAAAAAAAACAAAAAAAAACAACCACACTGTGCGCACATGGCCTGATCATTTTAACATCACAGCAGCTTCCATTTCCGTAGGTCGCTGTCTGAACCCCATTTTGTGGTGGTAAAGGGTTAATAGGTGTTCTCACTTGGTGACAATGATATAGCACATGTAAGTAGGGCTGCTGCAGATGGGCTTTGAAACGCGTTGACAAAGCAGTGTCCATTCAACTCTTGATCGTGGATGTTTCTTCATCACATCAGAAGGGCAGCGCAAAGAAGGTCCATATAATCTAATATATATGACAGACTCCAGTACCAATCCCCTGCTGCACTTCTGTATTGCCGGCTGTGTCCCCGGCCGGTCTCCACTCCCAGCGTTGTCTATGTGTAACCACTGCAGTCAATGAGCGACTGTATGGCAGTCACAGGCTAAAAGAAGGTGACCAACAGGGGAGCCTATAGAGGAGTACAGCTGAAACCAGACGTTTACATACACTATCTAAAAAGACACATCTGCAGGTTTTTCTCACTGACATGAAATCAGAATAAATCCTTCCCATTTTAGGTCAGTTAGGAACCAAAATTATTTATATTTACCGAATACCAGAATTTTGAGTAAAAGAATGTTTTAAGGCATTTTTATTACTTTCTGCAAAGTTAAACGTTTACATACACTAAGTAAAGTGCCTTTAAACAATATGGGACAGCCCATATGATGATGTAATGTCTTTGGAAGCTTCTGATAGGTTTATTGGTAACATCTGAGTTAGAGACACACCTGTGGATGTATTCTAATGCACACCTGATACACACTATTGTTTGTGTAGCAACATGGGAAAGTCACAAAAAATCAGCCAAGATCTCAGGAAGAGAATTGTGGACTTGCACAAGTCTGGTTCATCCTTGGGTGCAATTTCCAGATACCTGAAGGTGCCTCGTTCATCTATACAAACAATTATATGCAAATACAAACAAGATGGGAATGTCCAGCCATCATACCACTCAGGAAGGAGACTGGTTTTGTGTACCCGATATGAACGTGATTTGGTCAGACATGTGCATATCAACCCAAGAACAAAAGCGGCTCAGTGGTTAGCACTGCAGTCTTGCAGTGCTGGGGTCCTGGGTTCAAATCCCACCAAGGACACCATCTGCAAGGAGTTTGTATGTTCTCCCAGTGTTTGCGTGGGTTTCCTCCAGGGTCTTCGGTTTCCTCCCACACTCCAAAGACATACAGATAGGGAATTTAGATTGTGAGCCCCAATGGGGACAGTGTTCCTGTATGTAAAGCGCTACGGAATATGTTAGTGCTATATAAAGATAAAGATTTATTTTTTATTTAAAAGCAAAAGACCTTGTGAAGAAGCTGGCGGAAGCTGGTAAGATTGTGTCATTATCCGCAGTGAAACAAGTACTGTATCAACATGGGCTGAAAAGGCCACTCTGCCAGGAAGAAGCCATTACTCCAAAAGAAAACACAAAAAGCCAGATTAATGCTTGCAAATGCTCACAGGAACAAAGACCTTAATTTTTGGAGACATGTCCTATGGTCTGACAAGACTAAAATTTAGATAATAGTGCTAAAAAACAAAAGCGCTGATAGGGTTTTACCAGATAAGTACAGGTTAGTATATAGATAAATACACTCAACAAAAATGGTTGTGAAGGGTCACAACCACCGTAGATAGCATAGGATAATGGCGGCTGCCGCGGCCCCACGTGCAGAAGTCTTCAGTGTAGAAGGAGAAAAAGGGGTTAAACCCGCGCAATCCGCCAAATAAGATGTAGAGATGTTGATAGTTTAATCACTCTTTTATTCCATAGGTCTACGCGTTTCAAGGTGCAGGGACCTCTTCCTCAGGACCAGAAAATCAACATACATGTTGATTTTCTGGTCCTGAGGAAGAGGTCCCTGCACCTTGAAACGCGTAGACCTATGGAATAAAAGAGTGATTAAACTATCAACATCTCTACATCATATTTGGCGGATTGCGCGGGTTTAACCCCTTTTTCTCCTCCTACACTGAAGACTAAAATTTAACAGTTTAGCTATTATGACCATCGTTACGTTTCGAACAAAAAGGGAGAAGCTTTGCAGCCCAAGAACACCATCCCAACTGTGAAACACAGGGGTGGCAGCATCATGTTGTGGGGTTGTTTTGCTGCAGAACGGACTGGTGCACTTCACAAAATAGATGGCATCATGAGGAAAGAAGATTATGTGGCAATACTGAAGCAACATCTCAAGACAGCCAGGAACTTAAAGCTTGGGCGGAAATGGGTTTTCCAAATGCACAGTGACCCAAAGCTAATGCCAAACTGGTTACAAAGTGGCTTAAGACTAGAAGTCCCAGGTATTTCGAGCTCCATAGGGTTCCAAATGTTAAATGACCCCTCTCTGGAACTTCTAGTGTTAAGGATAAAGTCAATGTTTTGGAGTGGCCATCACAAAGCCTGATCTCAATTCTATTGAAAATTTATGGGCAAAGCTGAAAAGGTCGATGCGAGCAAGGAGATGTACAAACATGGCTCAGTTACACCAGTTCTGTCAGGAGGAATGGGTCCAAATTCCTACCAACAATTGTGAGAAGCTTGTGGAAGGAGATCCAACATGTTTCACCCAAGTCACATAGTGTAACGGCAATACTACCAAATACTAATGAAATGGATGGAAACGTGACTTTGCAGAAAATAAAATGCCTTAGAAACATACTCTCTCATTCTGGCATTTGGTGAATATACATAATTTTGGTTCCTAATTGACCTAAATAGGAAAGGTTTATTCTGATTTCATGTGAGATAGTGAGAAAAACCTGCAGATGTGTCTTTTAAGAGTGGAGGGAAACGTCTGGTTTGATCTGTGTGCGCCTTTTGCTTTTATAGTACACTCAAACAATAATTTAACATAAAAGAATGGGTGAATCCCCATCAACAGTCCAAATTGGGGGGGCGGGGGGCCTCTAAATTAAATTTTGCAGTTTGGTCTGGGGGTCTGGATTCTAATAAGCCATTTACAGAATAGCCCTTTTAATAGAACATCAGAGCCTAAAACAGATGATGGTAACATAAGAGTGAGTGCGAGCGCTCCAATAATAGAGCACAGGAGAGCAGTAAACGCGAGACCCCCGCTATCAGCTCTGGGATAGTGGGCCTCAAACTAAATGGTACCAGATGGACATTCTGATTCCTGGATTACACAATCTAAGATAAACCGTACCATTTGTGCTTCACGATCCCCACACGCCACCGCAGCAGCGCATCCTTTCATGAGGTCTCACGGGTCGATCTTGTACAAATCAACTTCTTACATGACATCAAAGAAAAAAAAAAATAATAAAATACCTTTAAATAGGATCCATAGTACTTTGTCACATAAGGGCTGTCGCACTGGCTGAGAACTGTTATTTCTTGCTGTATATCCTCTATTTCGTCCTCCGCTTCTTCCAGGTCAATGATTTTAATAGCAACCACATGTTGAGTCCGGTTATCAATGCCCTTAAAAACTTCTCCAAAGGATCCCTTTCCAATACGCTCTAGTTTGGTGAATAATTCTTCTGGATCAGCCCGGTGGTTCTAAGAGGGAAAAAGAAAGAAAAAAAACCAGTAAGACATCTTCAAATGATAAACAGTGATTTGCTGGATGCAGACAGTACATGTGTTAGCAGTAAACATGGCAGGGTAGCACACGTCCACCGTAATAAGTCACTGAAAGCGTTTCTGCCATGCCACGTGACTGCTCAGGATAAGCCGTCCTGTGTGTAGGTAAGCAGGGCTGTGGAGTCGGAGTCGGAGTCGTGGAGTCGGAGTCGGAGCTCATTTTGGTGGAGTCGGAGTCGGTATAAAATGCACCGACTCCGACTCCTAAAATATATAATAAATTGGGGACAGGAGTGCAATGCAGAATGTGCTGAATATTTTACTAAATAACAACATTTAGTATAATGCTTATATTTAAGTGAAAAATTTATTGTAGTACAATGTGAACATCAGACATTTAATTGTTTTTATGATACAATAATCAAGATATTTGGATAGAACATAAAATATTTATTGGAATACAACTTTAGAACACAAAAAAACTAATAAATTGTAAATATGTAATATATATAATATATATATATATATACAGTGTATATACACACACAAGATATATATGTAATCTACTGTATATTACATAGTGTATTACATATTTACAATTTATTACAGTTTTTTGTGTTCTAAAGTTGTATTCCAATAAATATATTTTATGTTCTATCCAAATATCTTGATTATTGTATCATAAAAATTATTAAATGTCTGATGTTCACATACACATATTCATGTACTACAATAAATTTTTCACCTAACTATAAGCAATATATGTAGGAGTCGGAGTCGGAGCCGGAGTCGGAGTCGGAGTCGGAGTCGGTGCAAGAGAATTTGAGGAGTCGGAGTCGGAGTCGAAGGTTTGGCTTACCGACTCCACAGCCCTGTAGGTAAGGAATATCACCGGCATATCCTGCATGTCTCTGAAAACTAGAGTCTGCAGAAGGAGAAAACAGTTTTCTCTGAGCTAGTGGGTGAAAACTAGCAATGTCTCCCTTACGCAGCACACACAGACATGACAAATTCCTGCTCTCCTGTCTATGTAGTCTCCCCATAGACTAAGAAGTAGCTGTATCAGATCCCTCAAATTTCTTGAAACGGTGACCATTTTAGTCTAAGAAGTGAAGCGAAGACAAAGATGGAATTTACACATTTCTTTGGTGGCTTCAGGTGAAGTAAGTACCTGGCTGGCTGAGAAGTCTCTCAGCTGAGAGGATGCTGGGTCGATCAGCCCGGTGATCACATTTGGAAAAAATGGCCTCTAATGAGAGAATCTTTGAGTCCGGTGTCACACTTGCAATTATCCCGCGCGAGTCTCGCGGTGCATCACCCCGGCACGGTCTCAGCTGCATAGAGATGCATGTAACTGACCCGCTCGTGTGAGTCCGTGACGGATGATGCACCGTGAGATACACGCGAGGCAATCGCAAGTGTGACACCGGCCTAAAGCACATTTTGGGAACCGGTCACACTTCACGTTGGACTCTATAACCAAAATCATCCAGTGAAGTGCGCAGCTCTGGAGGCAGAAGTGCACAGAGCGGAGGACGGATTCATCAAAGGTCATATTTTCTATTGAATCCGTACTCCACTAGGTGTTCACTCAAGGAGGAGCTATGCGCCCACGCTTCTTGCTCAATGCAAGTTTGTGCTCTTTTGAGCGATTGAAGTAGATCTGGACCCACACCAATTTGAAAGCAAAAATAAAATTTAAAAAAAAAAAAAACACAAAAACCCCTTAAGTGCCTAAAAGGCAGGATAAACAAACAAAAAAAAAAGTTTTACAACTTTTACAAATGCAACAAATTTTCGAGTGGTTGAACAGTTTTTCCACATTCCATCAATCCTGAGAAAGAAGGTACTACTGCTAAATTTTCTTTTGTCATGGAACTGCAGCCAGCCTTCACTTGAATAGGAGGATCACTGATGACTGAAAAAAAAAAAAAAAAAAAAAAAAAAAAAAGAGCCAGGGCGCATTGCGTAAATAAAAAGGAGACAGGGCGCATTACGTAAATAAAAAGGAGACAGGGCGCATTGCATAAATAAAAAGGAGACAGGGCGCATTGCGTAAATAAAAAGGAGACAGGGCGCATTACGTAAATAAAAAGGAGACAGGGCGCATTGCATAAATAAAAAGGAGACAGGGCGCATTGCGTAAATAAAAAGGAGACATGGCGCATTGCATAAATAAAAAGGAGCCAGGGCGCATTGCATAAATAAAAAGGAGACAGGGCGCATTGCGTAAATAAAAAGGAGACAGGGCGCATTACGTAAATAAAAAGGAGACAGGGCGCATTGCATAAATAAAAAGGAGCCAGGGCGCATTGCGTAAATAAAAAGGAGACAGGGCGCATTGCATAAATAAAAAGGAGCCAGGGCGCATTGCATAAATAAAAAGGAGACAGGGCGCATTGCGTAAATAAAAAGGAGACAGGGCGCATTGCATAAATAAAAAGGAGCCAGGGCGCATTGCGTAAATAAAAAGGAGACAGGGCGCATTGCATAAATAAAAAGGAGCCAGGGCGCATTGCGTAAATAAAAAGGAGACAGGGCGCATTACGTAAATAAAAAGGAGACAGGGCGCATTGCATAAATAAAAAGGAGCCAGGGCGCATTGCGTAAATAAAAAGGAGACAGGGCGCATTGCATAAATAAAAAGGAGACAGGGCGCATTGCGTAAATAAAAAGGAGACAGGGCGCATTACGTAAATAAAAAGGAGACAGGGCGCATTGCATAAATAAAAAGGAGCCAGGGCGCATTGCGTAAATAAAAAGGAGACAGGGCGCATTGCATAAATAAAAAGGAGCCAGGGCGCATTGCATAAATAAAAAGGAGACAGGGCGCATTGCGTAAATAAAAAGGAGACAGGGCGCATTGCGTAAATAAAAAGGAGACAGGGCGCATTGCGTAAATAAAAAGGAGACAGGGCGCATTGCATAAATAAAAAGGAGCCAGGGCGCATTGCATAAATAAAAAGGAGCCAGGGCGCATTGCATAAATAAAAAGGAGCCAGGGCGCATTGCGTAAATAAAAAGGAGCCAGGGCGCATTGCATAAATAAAAAGGAGACAGGGCGCATTGCATAAATAAAAAGGAGCCAGGGCGCATTGCATAAATAAAAAGGAGACAGGGCGCATTGCGTAAATAAAAAGGAGACAGGGCGCATTACGTAAATAAAAAGGAGACAGGGCGCATTGCATAAATAAAAAGGAGCCAGGGCGCATTGCGTAAATAAAAAGGAGACAGGGCGCATTGCATAAATAAAAAGGAGCCAGGGCGCATTGCATAAATAAAAAGGAGACAGGGCGCATTGCGTAAATAAAAAGGAGACAGGGCGCATTGCGTAAATAAAAAGGAGACAGGGCGCATTGCGTAAATAAAAAGGAGACAGGGCGCATTGCATAAATAAAAAGGAGCCAGGGCGCATTGCATAAATAAAAAGGAGCCAGGGCGCATTGCATAAATAAAAAGGAGCCAGGGCGCATTGCGTAAATAAAAAGGAGCCAGGGCGCATTGCATAAATAAAAAGGAGACAGGGCGCATTGCATAAATAAAAAGGAGCCAGGGCGCATTGCATAAATAAAAAGGAGACAGGGCGCATTGCATAAATAAAAAGGAGCCAGGGCGCATTGCATAAATAAAAAGGAGCCAGGGCGCATTGCATAAATAAAAAGGAGCCAGGGCGCATTGCATAAATAAAAAGGAGCCAGGGCGCATTGCATAAATAAAAAGGAGACAGGGCGCATTGCATAAATAAAAAGGAGACAGGGCGCATTGCATAAATAAAAAGGAGACAGGGCGCATTGCGTAAATAAAAAGGAGACAGGGCGCATTGCGTAAATAAAAAGGAGACAGGGCGCATTGCATAAATAAAAAGGAGACAGGGCGCATTGCATAAATAAAAAGGAGACAGGGCGCATTGCATAAATAAAAAGGAGCCAGGGCGCATTGCATAAATAAAAAGGAGCCAGGGCGCATTACGTAAATAAAAAGGAGCCAGGGCGCATTGCGTAAATAAAAAGGAGACAGGGCGCATTGCATAAATAAAAAGGAGACCGGGCGCATTGCATAAATAAAAAGGAGACAGGGCGCATTGCATAAATAAAAAGGAGACAGGGCGCATTGCGTAAATAAAAAGGAGACAGGGCGCATTGCATAAATAAAAAGGAGACAGGGCGCATTGCGTAAATAAAAAGGAGACAGGGCGCATTACGTAAATAAAAAGGAGACAGGGCGCATTGCATAAATAAAAAGGAGACAGGGCGCATTGCATAAATAAAAAGGAGACAGGGCGCATTGCATAAATAAAAAGGAGACAGGGCGCATTGCATAAATAAAAAGGAGACAGGGCGCATTCCATAAATAAAAAGGAGACAGGGCGCATTGCGTAAATAAAAAGGAGACAGGGCGCATTGCATAAATAAAAAGGAGACCGGGCGCATTGCATAAATAAAAAGGAGACAGGGCGCATTACGTAAATAAAAAGGAGACAGGGCGCATTGCGTAAATAAAAAAGGGAGCTAGGGCGCATTGCGTAGAAAAAGGGAGCAAGGGCGCATTGCGTAAAAACAGGGAACCAAGGCGCACTGCGTAAAAAAAGCCAAGGCGCATTGCGTAAAAAAAAAGGGAGCAAGGCGCATTGTGGGAGCCAGGGTGCACTGCATAAAAAAAAACCAAAAAAAACAAGGGAGCCAGTTTGCAGCGCGTAAAAAAGGAGCCGTGGTACTACAACAGCGCTGTGTCCCATTCATTCCCTAGAACATCCTCTTTAAAACAGAAACAATAACGCTTCCACCACGAAAAAGACAATCAAGATATTAGTCAGCGCAAAGCTGTGACTATACACTTAGAAAAAGTAGAAAAGCAAGTGTACATTATACTGATGTATCAGATATCGCTGGTATAATGAACTAGTCTGATCTTTTATTCCACCTGGGATATATAAAACAAAAAAAACAAACTACGCACAGAATACTTGATAAATGAGATGGTACGAGTTCGTTACACTACAGTTGACTAGCTTTGAGGCCATTGAAAGAAACTTTTTGAGTGCACCCGGAGGCGTCGGTGCACCCGCACAACTTATTTCAATTAAACCTGCAGGCCGTATCCCGATTTGCATGTTGTTGGTTTCTACACTACATTTTGTGATCAGATCTACCTTTTTTTTGTCATTATAAACACCTGCCGTCTGCATAAATCACCGCGCTTAACCTTGTCAGTAGAACAAACATTTCTTCCTATAGCATAAAATGTGATAATTCCATTACAAGCGCACAATGAGTTCTGATGAGTTAGCATGTTAAATATTAAGCATTTATGTCTGCTTTGCTGCACGAGGAAAAAAAAAAAAAAAAAAGCCGGCATACCATACGCAAACAGCCAAATCCCATAATCCTTAGCAACTCATTATCTTAAAGTGACTGCACATGAGAAGCTCTGAAACAGCCGTATCATCATCCACTATCATATGCCAGGGGAGAAAAAAAAAAAAAAAAAATGAAAAATAGATGCCCTGTCCAAAAATTGTGCTGAAGTGCTAGCAGACTTGTGAATTAGTGCCATGTAGATACAAAAAAAAACCACAAAAAGAAAAAAAAAAAAAAAACTTGCATGTATTGAGCCGCTGCCCCCACACAGCCAGACGCCGAGACAAAACCAGAAGAGCTGCAGCGGGTCGAGAGAGGTCAAAAGCAAAAGGCGCTCGGCTGGAAGCGCATTCAGCAGCTAATGACGGCCTTTAAAAGGATTTGAAAAATAGTGAAATGTCAAAAAAAAACAAAACAAAAACAACCACATGTTCGATAAATTGACACCATCGAAATGTCACCGTCACCAGCGTAGTCTATTTGAAAAAGCATTTCTAACCAAAGGGTAGTGCAGAGAAATCATTGACTTTCTGTGCCTGTAAAGTCGAGCCGACAAGATGGCACATTTTCCATAATGAGAAGTGTTATGAAGGTGTAGGAGACACAGGGACAGGAGAAGGGCTGGTCTGTGGTGATGGGCCATCTTTCGTGGGGCGTGTAGCCCAAAGGAATCAGCAGGGGCAAAAATCCAGCATCATGGAGATTTTGTAGAAATAAAACTTTATTTTATTGTAGCAAAATAAAAACATGCAGACTGTGCAGTGGGCACAGAGGCACAGATGAAAGAATGTGGGTTACCAACGCGTTTCGACCAGAGAGTCTTATTCATGGCATGTGATTTACCCCAAATTTAGCCCAAAGGAATAGAATAGACCTGTGGTTGATCAGATGGGCACAAGAATGAAAAATCCATTATTTTCCGGATGAAGTTATTACTGTGAAACGCGTTGATAATTGCACTGCTACCATCCTGGTCTTAATTCATCTCCATTTGGGTCCACACTAGCACCCGTCTTTCTTATACTCCTACATGATACTACAAACCCCGGTGGAGCTGCAGCCGCTGATTTCTCCTTTTTTCCCCACCTTTCTTTAAATGTTGGGTGTCACACACCTGAACCCAGTGATTACCGCTTTCACTAGTTTTCGGATAAAACCCTATTGTGCGCTCTTGTTCTGTAGTTACTGCTCTATACACACTTTGCCTTGGCACAAAGAAAAAGTGAAAGGGAGCAGATCTAGTGAAACACTGGACAACACACACTTTTTAATTACCATATATACGCAAGTAAAAGCCGACTTTGTCAGCCCAGTTTTTATGCTGAAACCCCTCCCTCAGCTTATACTTGAGTGAGGGTCCCATTTCCGGATAAGACTTTTTTTCCCCCAAAAAAATGGAGGGGAAAATGGGGTGCATCTTATAAAGCTTACCGGGTTGGCTTGTTTGTGTTGCAGTAGCTCTTGAGGGTTGGTGATACTGGGTGCTTAGGGGTGTCGCAGTGGGCACCCTTGAGCCGGACGGTAGGCTGCAGGCTCTGTTGAACCAAGCCGGTGGTTGATGCGATAGACTTCAAGAAAATGGCAGCAGAGATAGTGCAGATTGAAATGTCAATCTGCGCAAGCGCTACTTCCATTTACTTTAGGTCTATCGTATCAACCGCCGGCTGGTTCAACAGAGCCTGCAGCCCACCATCCGGCTCCAGGGTGCCCACTGCGACACCCCTAAGCACCCAGTATCACCAACCCTCAAGAGTCACCACACCATCGCAACAACCCCAATACACAGTATCACTGACCCTCCATCCTATGACTCCGCTCTGCCGCGCCGACCCGGTAAACTGTATCTGGATTATAAGACTCACCCTCAATTTTACAGTTACATTTTTTTCCCCAATTTTCCTTCTCTAAATATAGGGTGTCTTATAATCCTAGGCTTCTACTTGACTCAATAAGTTTTCCCAGTTTTTTGGGGGGTAAAATTAGGTGCCTTTGCTAATACTCGGGTTGGCTTATACTCAAGTATATACGGTATGTAAATTACAGTATACAGCAGGATATGCATTTATTATTTATTATACATTTCCTAGAAAATACGCCTGTCGTTTTCTGCTTTGAAAAATGCGCTAGGGCTTATTTTTGGGAAAGAAAGGCAACACGTGATATAGAATAGTCCCCCCAACCATGACCAGGTTCTCTGCGCAGGAAAGCCCCCAACCCTGACCAGGTTCTCTGCGCAGGAAAGCCCCCCCCAACCCTGACCAGGTTCTCTGCGCAGGAAAGCCCCCCCCAACCCTGACCAGGTTCTCTGCACAGGAAAGCCCCCCCAACCCTGACCAGGTTCTCTGCACAGGAAAGCCCCCCCAACCCTGACCAGGTTCTCTGCGCAGGAAAGCCCCCCCCAACCCTGACCAGGTTCTCTGCGCAGGAAAGCCCCCCCCAACCCTGACCAGGTTCTCTGCACAGGAAAGCCCCCCCAACCCTGACCAGGTTCTCTGCGCAGGAAAGCCCCCAACCCTGACCAGGTTCTCTGCGCAGGAAAGCCCCCCCCCAACCCTGACCAGGTTCTCTGCGCAAGAAAGCCCCTAACCCTGGACTCTTCCATTGCTGCGGGATTCAAGCATTTTTTTGTTGCGGTAAACCTGCGGGACAAGAGCGGAAATACCTGCGGAATTCCCGCCCTGTATCTCCATAGTGGAGGAGCGGGAATTGCGCAGATATTTCCGCGGGAATAATTGACATGCAGTTATGTGCGGCTGAGGGACATCCGCAGCATATTCTGCAGCTGCACATACGGCCGCATTGACACACCATTCCCCAAATCCAATAGGGTAACACGGGGAGTGTCAGTACTTGCGTAAACCTGCGGATCTATGTAGAAAATCGGGATTAATCCGTGGGTTTTCAGCGGCAAAATCCGCGGGTACGTTATCCCGTGGGCACATAGCATGTAAAAGGGTCGAACTATTGTTTTCCCGATAGGGGGCACAAAGGGTTCTTCTGCCTGGGACAGACAGTCCTATAACTTTCATTAAACAATGTATCAAGGCAACAATTGTGCACATTGACAGCGTAAAAATTACTAAAAACTCAAAAGAAGGGAAAAAGAAGAAAGCCATCAATAAAAAAAAAAAAAAAAAAAAAAAAAAAAGTATTTCGAAACGTAGGATGATGTAAATTAAGGCAGCCTGTGGCCAGTCCCACCTACAGGCTCAAAGCAAATTTCTACATGGAAAAAACAAATGACGGTCAAACATCCCTGAGATACAATGACACAGCGGCCCCAGGGTCAGAACTGCAGCCGCGCAGGACTAAAGCCCATGTGGATTATGGACCTGTAAGACTGTGCACACGGCTTTTTTCTTGCAGATTTTACTCAATCTGCAAGAGAAAGTGTGAGAATCCTGAAGTGCTGTGCACACATTGCAGATTTTGATGTCAATTCTTGCTGTACTTTTCCCAGCGTTTTTCTTGTCAGAATGAAATAACCAAAATGTAAAAAAAAAAACAAAACACAAAACCCCCCAGGCTTTTCCTGCCAAGAGATGCAGTTTTTGGTGCAGAAAATCCGCACCCAAATCTGCAAAATGGGAACATCCCTTTTGGGTCCAGGGTTTCAGTCTTTCAAAACCAACCCAAAATTAAGATTAATTTGCACCTCCAAAAATTAAAAATCCCTCCATTCTTGTGTGGAAGAAATTTAAGTGATCAGTAGCGTTACTTTTTTTTTGTCTCAAGCAATTTGTAGTTTTAACCACTCAGTATGAGAATGACCCTTTAAGGCCGGGTTCAGCACAACAATGCCCACATTCACAACAATAAAAGAAGGCTGAGAGGAGACTTAATAGCGGTCTACAAATATCTGAAAGGAAGTCACAGTGCAGAGGGAACCACCCTATTCTCATTAGCACAAGCAAGTACAAGGAAGCAATGGGATGAAACTAAAAAGGGAGGAGATTCAGATTAGACATTAGGAAAAACTTTAACAGTGAGGGCAGTCAGGGAGTGGAACAGGCGGCCAGGGGAGGTGGTGAGGGCAGTCAGGGAGTGGAACAGGCGGCCAGGGGAGGTGGTGAGGGCAGTCAGGGAGTGGAACAGGCGGCCAGGGGAGGTGGTGAGGGCAGTCAGGGAGTGGAACAGGCGGCCAGGGGAGGTGGTGAGGGCAGTCAGGGAGTGGAACAGGCGGCCAGGGGAGGTGGTGAGGGCAGTCAGGGAGTGGAACAGGCGGCCAGGGGAGGTGGTGAGGGCAGTCAGGGAGTGGAACAGGCGGCCAGGGGAGGTGGTGAGGGCAGTCAGGGAGCGGAACAGGCGGCCAGGGGAGGTGGTGAGGGCAGTCAGGGAGTGGAACAGGCGGCCAGGGGAGGTGGTGAGGGCAGTCAGGGAGTAGAACAGGCAGCCAGGGGAGGTGGTGAGGGCAGTCAGGGAGCGGAACAGGCGGCCAGGGGAGGTGGTGAGGGCAGTCGGAGTGGAACAGGCGGCCAGGGGAGGTGGTGAGGGCAGTCGGAGTGGAACAGGCGGCCAGGGGAGGTGGTGAGGGCAGTCGGAGTGGAACAGGCGGCCAGGGGAAGTGGTGAGCTCTTCCTCAATGGAAATCTTTAAGCGGAAACTGGATAAACATATGGCTGGGAAGATTTAGGAAAGCCTGCACTCGCAGGGGGGTTGGACCCGAGGGCCCTTGAGGTCTCTTCCAACTCTACCATTCTATGATGCTATAAATTCTCAGAACAACTGCAACGAAAACGATTGCCTTAAATTGGCCAAATGACCGCAAAACATGACGCTTTGGACCCTGCTCAACAGTTGTTTGGCATACTCTATCTTTTTAGCCAAACATATTAAACTAGTCTGATCTCTGCCTAAACCCAAGTGTAAATTAGATGTATAAAGTACAAAAGAAAAAAAAAACGATTGTAGGGGTATATTGCAACGATTGTGTATTGTAGTCAGAGCTGATCTTTAAAGACTGAAGTATGATAATACATTTGTGTACCCATTTCAGAAACACGGATAGGTGCCCATACACAGAGCAATTGTGGCAGGAGCATGTGATTGTCTTTTGGTATGGAGTAGAGATGAGCAAACCCAAGCTTCGGTGTCCGCACAGACAAAATAAATAAGTAAATTTGGGTTCGGAGCTCGGGAGCTGTACGTATGCTGACTCCTTGTGTGAGCGTCTGTGCTCAGGTCCAGTCTGTGCTCAGCCCAGTGCAAAACGCTTGCAGTGTTATATTGGCTCACAATGGGGGGGGGGGGGGGTAACGACATGATTTGATGTAGTGTTGTGATTTGATGTGTGTAGGTCCAATCGTGTGATCAGAGGAGGGGAGGGAGGATTTATCTCCCTCTCTCCTCTGTTGCCGGCTATTGCCATTCTTGCTCTGCACTCGCGGTACACCGGTGTAATGCGAGTGCAATGCGATGTTTCTCTTGCCCCATAGACTTAAATGGGTGCGAGTGAAACAGGATCGCATTACACTAGAATGCTGCGACTGTTTTCCTGGTCCAATTAGGGCTGAGAAAATAATAGTTAATGGGTGCTGCCCCATAAAGTAATATTAGTCCAAGTGGAATGCAATGTTTTATCACATTCCACTTGCACAGTTTTTCTTGCCGTGTGTCATAGGCCTTACCCTAAAAGATATTGAGGAGGAGAACGAATAGGCATGATTGTAATATCCGATCCTCGGGGAAAAGCTGCATCAGGTGTTTGGTTCACCACCCTCTCCCCATCAAAAAGTAGTGCATAACAGGAAGAATAGTGACTGTATGGGCACCTTAAAATTCCAGCATGATTTTTTTAATTTATTTTCGCAGCATTGGCCTATCCACTAAACACTTCTTCAAAAGCAGGAAACAATGAATCCCTCTCAAAAAACTTAAGAAAATAGGGGATCTTTAAACAGCCCCAATCACAGGCAAAAGGAACCCAAAATTCCTCATGTCACACCAATCCAATCTAAAAGTAGCAACTGGGAGAATAAATGAGATACTGTTCTATGTTGGTTAAGATAAGGTGCACCCAACAGTTATCTGCTCACTGCAAACATCGCTGCCGCGTCCCACCCATTACTAACTGCAGCAGCACAATCTAGGCCTGCTGCCGGAGTGCAGGGTGAGGGCCGCTCTGCACGGTGCACTGCCGGCACAGGGCTCACCTCAGCGCTTCGGTGACGTTTTGGTCACCACTCTAGGTTTGGGACGTGCAAACTTCTATTTGGAATTGGTTAACACATTAAAGTTTTAAAGGGAACCTGTCAGCAGAAATTTCTCCCAAAACCTAAAAGCTTCCCCCTCTGCAGCTCCTGGGCTGCGTTCTAGAAAGGTCCTGTTATTATTGTGCCCCCTGTGAGACCAAAATAAAGAGTTTATAAAGTGGTACCTTTTTGTATTCAGATAGTGTAAATGTGACACAGGGGCGGGCTCTCTCTGGCGTCCGTTATTCTGCCAGAGAGAGCGTATTTTGAACACGCCCCCATCACGTGACAAAAGGGACGTCATCCCTGGAAGCAGCCCATACAGTCTAGCACTACCCTGAGCACAGTGTGACCACTGGTGAGGTTTGCGCGCTCACGAGATTATGGGCGGGTACTTGCTGATAACAATCACAGCCCCGCCCATAATCACTTGCCTGCGCACACGTCACCAGCGGTCACACTGCTCAGTCCCGTGAGACTGGCACTGGGCATGCGCGGGCATGGCTGGAGCAGTGGGCAGTGCACCAGCTACGGAAAGGAGCTATGGGGGGGCGGCATACAGGACCAGGAGGCAGAATAACGGACGCCAGAGAGCCCGCCCCCATGTCACATTTACAGTATCTGAATACAAAAAGGTACCACTTTATAAAGGCTTTATTTTGGTCTCACATGGGGCACAATAATAACAGGGACCTTTCTAGAATGCAGCCCAGGAGCTGCAGAGGGGGAATCTTTTAGGTTTTGGGCGAAATTTCTGTTGACAGGTTCCCTTTAAAAAAAAAAAAAAGTTGGTCTACTAAAAAGGCATAATAAACAGTTCAATACACGGCTAGTAGTTTTACAACCACATTAAAGCCTGTGCCAGTCCTATTCCAAGTGCCTGCCTCTGGTTGGCATCTGGCTGTAGTAAGCACGTCTGGCTATCCACAGGAGCTGAAAGATCTAAAGAGGACGACATGCCACAACTATGATTGCCTCACTGCCCCCCCCAATGGTACAGTGGGATTAAAACCAGCCGCGGAGCATAGACTGCTATGCACACTTCACATGAATATGATCACATATACACAAGAGGGGACAATTCCAGATGTAGCAGCATATTTTCAAGAACGATCTTGATTTGAGCGTTGGGTTATGAAACCCGTCCACAAACTTTTGGTGCAGTTTTCAAAGATTTGGAGCAAACCTGACAAAATTTGTCCGAAACCAAAAACACAAAGAATTTAAAGAACAGTTTGAAAATGTACATACTGTAATGTAATGGCTTATTCCTGCAAAGAAACATAATTGGTGTCGGCAAGTGTGAGTAGACCTCAGGCCACGTTCAGGCCAGCGCACAACGTCTAGAAGTGGACGTGACTAGTTCAGTCTCCATAGAAGACAACTAAGGAACTGGTTATATTCTCATGCACTAGTCTGGGACGTAAATTGGACCAAACTAGAATATACTGTAATTTTACTATGCAGAAAATATCCCAAGTGCACACGGACAGGGAGGGCGTGCGCCGGGGTCCTGCCGCACGGGGGGGGTGGGGGGGGGGGGGGGGAGGTGAAAGAGCACGCCGTGGCCCTCCCGGACTGGTGGGGGGGGGGTGAGCGCGTACCGGGGGGACGGGGGCAGGGGGGTGGGTATTTGAGCGCATTGGGGGCCTTCCAGCCTGTGGAGGGGGGGGTGATTAGCGCGCCGGGGCCCTCCCGGACTGGGGGGGGGGGGGTGGAAAGCGAACGCTGGGGCCCTCCCGGACTGGGGGGGGGGGGTGGAAAGCGAACGCCGTGGCCCTCCCGGACTGGTGGGGGGGGGGGGGGGGGGGGAGATTAGAGCATACCGGGGCCCTCCCGGACTGGGGAGGGGATGGGGGCAGGTGGGGTTATTGGAGCCTGGACTGGGGGGGGGGGGGGGGGGGGGAAGGGGGGTGGAAAGAGCACGCCGTGGCCCTCCCGGACTGGTGGGTAAGGAGGAAGGGGGGGAGGTGAGAAGAACTAATAATATTTCAACAAAGACGTGTCCCTTTCTACCTTTTTCCCCCTCATCTCATGCACTTTAGTAACAAAACCTTGTGTGGCTGCTAATCAGCCACAGATTTGATAACGATCAGAGAAATTAGTGAAGTTTCCACAATATCACTGCTGCAGCACAGGCTTCAGGTATGCATCATTGGTATCAGTAAAAACAAAATAATAAAAAAAAATAAATAAAAAGGCATTCTCTCCATCGTGTAAATACAAACCTGTAAGCCATACCTTGTATGCCGGAGAGGAAACATTGCATTCATACATCAGTGCAGGGAGAGGTAAATGACATTTTGTGGAGAGGACACAGTCTAGCGCCGGCGTGCATCCTGAGACAACCATCGGGCTTTAGTGGTAAACAAAATCTATAAGCCAAATGGGCTGCGAGCAGCGGTGACATACGGCGGCGGTGATGAAGCACATACTTTAGTATAAGGAGATTGGGCTGGATGCGCTTATTACTTTAATGGAAGGTAGCAGGATCAGACAATGGCGTCAGTGAAATCACATATTAGTCATGCAAGCTGCTGAGTGGGTGAAAAAAGAAAAGCTGGAGATAGAATTGTAGGACAGGATAAACCTATAAGTAACAGATCCCATACATGTATGCACGGAGGGGCAGAAACGTCTGCTCCATTCACACACAAATCTAGACATTTTCATACAAAAGGTGTTTTCCGTAAGTAAAGAAAAAGCAGCAACTTGTTTAAAAAAAGTTAGTAGGTGCAAATTTGTGGACAGATGATCCCATGTTCACATTGCAGAACACAACATGTGGCACATTAAGTTTTTGGGTTTTTTAGTGGGGGGGGGGGTTGTCAGATGTCCCAACATACAGAGACCCTCTAAATCCTGAAGCGTGGGTGCAGCCGTCAGGGATCGCATCTAGTTGCACAATTGTCAATATGGAGCCCAGTTATGGTAAATACGGTGATGTATTTAATTTACTTACCCTTTAATCCCAAGTATGGTGCATACCAAAACCGCTGAGGGGGCAGCCTCACCTTGCTAAGTGTGCGCCCGCAAAAGTATTATAGAATTTTGGAGGAGTAGTATTGTGAAGTATTATTAATCCGAGAAGCTGCTGAGAAACTAAAAAGAACAGGTCATCAATGTCTGATCGTGGAAGGGGGGGGGGGGGGGGGGGAGGGCGGCACATTTGTTCCCCCTCCCCCCTCACCCCCCCAGTCAGGGGTTGTCGGTGCTGCCGGATGGAACTACTTGGTTCCAGAGCTGCCCCATCAACAGAAAGGTGGCGCAACCAGGTACTGCACGTTTGCCCTCTATTAATTCAAATAGGGGGCGTACATGCAGTACCCAACATCAGCCACTATACTGCTGACAGGGCTGCGCAGATCCACAACTGAGTAGTTCTGGCCGGCGGCACCAAGAACAGCAGATCTGCAGGGGTACCGGGTGTCACGCCCCCACCCATCAGACATCGATGACTATCCTGAGGATAGGCCAATGTTACAGTCCCGGACAACGCCTTGCACGGCGATCTGTCCGAACAGCGTACAGACCTGATCACACTGCTACCGGCACCACAGAGGCGACGGACATGCGGCACCGGTACACACTGGAGGGGCTGTAGATTAAATGTGTGACATGGCAGCACACTAAGAGCGCAATATAGCCATTGGCAGTGGCATATTACGGAAAGGTACCATGTGAGGAAGGGGGGTGATTATATAGAGTGGCTTAGGTGGTGGGGGCCAGCAGTATGGGGAGAGACTGTGCGGAGGGAAAAGATAATACTACGGAGTAAGGGATAAGAATATTACGGAGTAGGAGGGGAAGAATACAACTGAGAAGGGGCAAGGTGGGGGGGGGAGATTATTATAGAGAGGGGCAGATTGAGTGGGGGGACGACATTAAGGAAAGGGGCAGTGTGGGGGAAGAACAATATCAATCGATGTGGCAGTGCAGGGGGAGGGATATTTTCGGCAGGAAGAACAGCAAGGGGAAATCATTTAAGGGTTCAGCACGTGAGATACTTTTATTTTTAAAGGGAATGGTGTTTGGATGTGCTCCAGAAAGAGAAAAGGAGGACGTGTGCAGAGACGTGCTCTGGGCATGAAATCTCATCATGGCGTCTGTACTAAGTACACACCAAAAGGGATGGGAATGACTTTAGAGAAGTTGTCTATAAAAAGTACCTGGATGTAAAGGTTTTTTAGTAATAAAATATTATAATATTTATTAATTTACATAGCGCTGTTAATTCCACAGCGCTTTACATACATTGGCAACACTGTCCCCATTGGGGCTCACAATCTAAATTCTTGTTCTGTATGTTTTTGGAGTGTGGGAGGAAACTCACGCAAACACGGAGAGAACATACAAACTCCTTGCAGATGTGTCCTTAGTAATACTGAGTAGGTCTTGTCAATACGGAGGTTCCTTATGGTCTGCTAGCTGATGATCGCCGATAACGACATAATGGGAATGGTAGGTTGAAGCAATACAATTGTATATGGGGCTGACCTGACATTACAATTGATTGCTCTACTGTGCTTGGTGCCGGACACACACGTACTGACGGTGGCTCAGGCGCCGGACACACACGTACTGACGGTGGCTCAGGCGCCGGACACACACACGTACTGACGGTGGCTCAGGCGCCGGACACACACACGTACTGACGGTGGCTCAGGCGCCGGACACACACGTACTGACGGTGGCTCAGGCGCCACACACGTACTGACGGTGGCTCAGGCGCCACACACGTACTGACGGTGGCTCAGGCGCCACACACGTACTGACGGTGGCTCAGGCGCCACACACGTACTGACGGTGGCTCAGGCGCCACACACGTACTGACGGTGGCTCAGGCGCCACACACGTACTGACGGTGGCTCAGGCGCCACACACGTACTGACGGTGGCTCAGGCGCCACACACGTACTGACGGTGGCTCAGGCGCCACACACGTACTGACGGTGGCTCAGGCGCCACACACGTACTGACGGTGGCTCAGGCGCCACACACGTACTGACGGTGGCTCAGGCGCCACACACGTACTGACGGTGGCTCAGGCGCCACACACGTACTGACGGTGGCTCAGGCGCCACACACGTACTGACGGTGGCTCAGGCGCCACACACGTACTGACGGTGGCTCAGGCGCCACACACGTACTGACGGTGGCTCAGGCGCCACACACGTACTGACGGTGGCTCAGGCGCCACACACGTACTGACGGTGGCTCAGGCGCCACACACACACACACGTGTACTGACGGTGGCTCAGGCGCCACACACACACACGTACTGACGGTGGCTCAGGCGCCACACACACACACGTGTACTGACGGTGGCTCAGGCGCCACACACACACACGTGTACTGACGGTGGCTCAGGCGCCACACACGTGTACTGACGGTGGCTCAGGCGCCACACTCGTGTACTGACGGTGGCTCAGGCGCCACACTCGTGTACTGACGGTGGCTCAGGCGCCACACTCGTGTACTGACGGTGGCTCAGGCGCCACACTCGTGTACTGACGGTGGCTCAGGCGCCACACTCGTGTACTGACGGTGGCTCAGGCGCCACACTCATGTACTGACGGTGGCTCAGGCGCCACACTCATGTACTGACGGTGGCTCAGGCGCCACACTCATGTACTGACGGTGGCTCAGGCGCCACACTCATGTACTGACGGTGGCTCAGGCGCCACACTCATGTACTGACGGTGGCTCAGGCGCCACACTCATGTACTGATGGTGGCTCAGGCGCCACACTCATGTACTGATGGTGGCTCAGGCGCCACACTCATGTACTGATGGTGGCTCAGGCGCCACACTCATGTACTGATGGTGGCTCAGGCGCCACACTCATGTACTGATGGTGGCTCAGGCGCCACACTCATGTACTGATGGTGGCTCAGGCGCCACACTCATGTACTGATGGTGGCTCAGGCGCCACACTCATGTACTGATGGTGGCTCAGGCGCCACACTCATGTACTGATGGTGGCTCAGGCGCCACACTCATGTACTGATGGTGGCTCAGGCGCCACACTCATGTACTGATGGTGGCTCAGGCGCCACACTCATGTACTGATGGTGGCTCAGGCGCCACACTCATGTACTGATGGTGGCTCAGGCGCCACACTCATGTACTGATGGTGGTTCTGATCTTCTATATTCAACAAGTAGGAATCCATAACTTGCTTCCTGGCTATGTTAAAAGAATCTGAAATCTCTAAAATTTTGAGTATTGTTATGAGGAGGATTTCTTGAGATTCTATTCCAAAAAAAACAAATATATTAGCGTGTTCACTGATTTTTTTTTGGGAGCAGAAACGCTCTAAAACCTCAAATAATTAAAACGTGCTTCTGGTGATGTATCCGTGTAAGTAGCTTTTTTTTGCAGCCCTTGGCATTGGTTCATTATTACAATGTGGCCCTTGGACCAAAAAATGTTGCGCACTCCTGTATTAGAGCAATACTTTTAGAGACCAGTGGAGGTCTCATTAGTTAGGACTGACAAATCCTAAAAACTCCTCAGGAGACTGGTAATGCACAAATGACTCTTCTATGGTAGTTTACAAACCACGCAGGAAGCTGTATGTAAATGGACCATCTATTGCTATAGTGTGCGGTGGTGGTCTTGGGGCAGAAAATATGATGGCAGGGTGTCCTTTAATAAAAAGGAGATCAATATAAAATTCCTAAACTACTTAGGACAGGATAAGTAGCACCACCAATGGCTAGTATCGGCACAGCTAGCCAAGCCTGTGCGTAAGTATACGAGAATTGCAGTGCAGCATAATTACTACATACGTTAGGCCATCATTGTGCAATGAGAAGTATATTACCAAAAACATAATAATGTTGATCAGTAACTTCACTATTGTGTATCACTGGCGGTAAACCTTCTACTAAGGTAACCGGCACAGGTGTGGTCGTGTCATGTCAAAGGGCAGCAAGGATTAGTGCACCGCAACTGGAGAGACCGCATTCCCTGCTATTGTGTCACTTGTCCTTTAATCACAGGCTGCGCAGACACTTCCTAGTGACAACCAACTGCGAGGTCGAGCAGCGCACAATACAAGGAAAGGCTCTGTTTAGAAAGACACCTGGGGATCAACTTTCAGATTTTTTTTTTCTTTAGAGTATAAATTGGAGCACAAAAGCTGCACTAAGACTGGGCAACTTGTATCCGATACATTTATAGGCATTGTGAGGCATTTCTTACAGCACCCATGCCAGCGGTTGGTTTTATTGCACTGGAGTGGTCTAATGCCCCTGCCCACTGTCTTATATTTACCATCTGGCATCATCTGTTTCCAGCATCGCTATTCTCAGTCTCCGGCGTTTTGTAACCTGCAGGCTGCCCCGGAAGCCACTACTCAATACAAGTCTGTGTGAGCCTCATTCTGGCTCTCATAGACTTGTATTGAGAATTTGTCATGCA
This sequence comes from Anomaloglossus baeobatrachus, assembly GCF_048569485.1. Classification (NCBI taxonomy): domain Eukaryota; kingdom Metazoa; phylum Chordata; class Amphibia; order Anura; family Aromobatidae; genus Anomaloglossus; species Anomaloglossus baeobatrachus. The sequence goes on along the minus strand of NC_134361.1, from coordinate 56,525,238 downwards.
ACGCCTGACTTCCGGACGATCAGAAGTTACAGGCACAGATGGCACCATGTGACAGATAAAAATAAAGGATGAAAATGCCAGAGGGCGAGTACAAGACCAGGGGCAGGGGGATTTCATTTTAACACTAGAACTACTGGACTCGTGACACCTATATAGAAATACATGGTGCAAAGTAGTCAAAATGACCTCAGTAGTTCTAGTGTTAAAGCACCACTACATTGCTAAAAAAAACAACAACCCGCTGAAGTGATGTTTTAGGAAGCATTTACAATGCAATATAGGCTATGTGCGCGCGTAATTCATGCAGTTACGCTGCGCTTTGTAGCGCAGCGTAACTGCATGCGTCCTGCGTCCCCTGCATAATCTATGGAGATTGTGCAGGGGCCGTGCGCACGTGGCGTCTTAGAGCGCAGCGCTTCGGCTGCTGCCCGAAGCGCTGCGTTCTAAGAAGTGACATGTCACTTTTTCCATGCACTTTGCCGGCAGCCCCTGCTCTGTCTATGGCAGGAGCTGCAGGCAGAGCGCATGGAATCGGCTTTTTTTTTTCTACGGACATTTTCTGCAGCGATTTGAAGCGCACGTGTGCTCTTCAGATCGCTGCAGAAATTTCTGCAGGGCTAGTACGCAACGTGCGCACATAGCCTAATTGTTAACTAGTATTAAAACCGCTGGTGTCACAATTATCTTGCAGTGTAAACAGGTTGCTGAATGCGCAAAATGCTCGTTCATGTGCAGTGTAAGGCTATGTGCGCACGTTGCGTACAGTCACTGCAGAAATTTCTGGAGCGATCTGAAGAGCACACGTGCGCTTCAAATCGCTGCAGAAAATGTCCGTAGTGAAAAAAAAAGCCGATTCCATGCGCTCTGCCTGCAGCTCCTGCCATAGACAGAGCGGGGACTGCAGGTAAAGCGCACGGAAGAAGTGACATGTCACTTTAGAACGCAGCGCTTCGGGCAGCAGCTGAAGCGCTGCGCTCTAAGGCGCCACGTGCGCACGGCTCCTGCATAATCTTCATAGATTATGCAGGGGACGCAGGACGCATGCAGTTACGCTGCGCTACAAAGCGCCGCGTAACTGCATGTAATTACGCAACGTGCGTACATAGCCTAAATATAATTATTCTCAGCAGTGCATTGTCCTGTGTATACTGGATTCTCACTGCTGAGAAACATGGTCTATATCCCGAGTGACCTAGTATGATCACTCCGTGCGCATCGCTTACTTTGGCCTGTGTGAACAGGCATTTAAACAACTGCTGATTAGTAAAGGTTTACTGATTGGCAGCCGCATCGTGCCGCTGGGTCGTTCCATGTAATGGGAGCTTTAGATTTTGATTGCTTGTGTCTTCAGAGGAGATAAGAGTTGTCCGGATGCGATTTTCTCGCCAATGAAAACACACGCTCCATGTGGATGATGAAGGTTGTCAGGAGACCACTGATGAAACATGTATGGCCACCTTATAGAGGACAGGCCACCCTTAGATCAGAGATCATCAGTAGCCAGGGTGACAAGTCAAGGAGCCGGACGAGTGGTGACAACACGTTTCTGATACAGCGAGCACAAGTCACAAAATCCAACTGGCTCCAACTCGCACATCGCAGTTTACTATATCAGGCTGTCATGTAGGATGTAGCAGTGGTATACAGCAATTTTTGGCCATGCAACCTCTGGAGCTCGAAGGGTCCATTCACATGTGGTGAATTTCCAGCGGAAAATTTCAGCAGTAAATCCATGGAAAAGAAAAAAAAAGTTTACTTTGTTCACCCTCCTTGATAATCCGATTTCTGACCCTCCAATGGGTCACTGCAGGCTCTTCTTGGCTGCTGCAGTCACATAAGGTGACCACCATTAAAGGAGGCAGGATTATACAGGGTCTGTCAAATAACCAATGGAGCCAGAAAATTCCAGGGGGTAGGTATATTTAGTTTGGGAGGGGGAGTGGGTGGAGGAGAACAGCCAGGGACTATAGGCAGAGTTTCGACTAGTCTGGCAGTGCTCCTGGCAAACTTTTACTTTAGTTATTAGCACATCTCTTTACAAACATCACTGTCCCCGTTGGGACTCCATCTAAATTCCCTATAGGCATGTCTGCCCAGCGCAGCTCCAGGTGACTGGCCGGTCAGCCACTATAGAAGGGACCTGTCAATCACGTGGAGCGGGGCTGGGAGAAGTCCATCTGGGGTGAGGCCAGACTAGTCAGGTCCCCGGATGGATCAACTCTGGATCACTTCAGAGAAAAACCTGTCTGGCTGCAATTCTGCAAACAGGATCTGATCCATGCTGCCTGTAGTTTGGGTAGCATCAATCCCATGAGAGGTTCCATTTAAAGGGAACCAGTCAGGTCATATATGCGTTCTGAGCTGTAAGCGGTGTGTTGTGTGGCCTAGTAACCCCTTCCTACACATCCGGGTGTTGTAATATTGTGGAATATGAAAGTAATAAAATATGTTTTATTACTTATATGTTCCCTATGTAAATGAGCAGGGTCTCTAGCCCCATGGGCGTCACATTGCCCTGTGGGCGTTTGCATGTATTCCATGTTATCACGCCCCTGTGGGCGCAATACCATGGATTTACATGAGCGACGTCAACATCAGCGACTTCAGATTCTGCGCATGCGCACTTTCCATTTCTGCAGCAGTCATCAGGGTACTTCGCTTCTCTGCTTCAGACGTGCTCTGTGCAGGAGTCTTCTGAGCATGCGCAGAGCGCGTCTGAAGTAGAGAAGCGAGCCCCCGCATGACTGCTGCAGGAATGGAAAGTGCGCATGCGTAGGACCTGACGACGCTGATTGGGACGTCGCACATGTAAATCTATGGTATCGCACCCACAGGGCGATGTGACGCCCATGGGGCTAGACACCCTGCTCATTTACATAGGGAATATTTAAGTAATAAAACGTATTTTATTACACATTACTACAACACAGGGATGGGTAGGAAGGAGGTACTAGGCCACACAACACACCGCTTATAGCTCAGAACGCATATATGGCCCGACAGGTTCCCTTTAAAGGGAGTCTGTCACCAAGTTTTTGCCACCTAATCTGAGCGCAGCATGATTAAGGAAGAGAGACCCCAATTCCAGCGATGTGTCACTTACTGGGCTGCAGAGTGTAGCTTTTATAAAAATCACTGTTTAATTAGCAGGATATTATCAATAGAGGACTACTTGGAGTGCTGCTTGTAGTCCAGCTGCCGCATGAGCTCTGTATAACCCTGCTCTACATTCACAATGTTAGATCAAGCAGAGATAATATTGATTCTTATCAAAAGTGACAGCAAACAGTTCAGTAAGTGACACATCGCTGGAATCAGTGTCTGTCTCTACATTATGCTGTTCTCAAATGAGAGAGCAAAAACCTGGTGACAGATTCCCAAAAATAAAAAAAAATATGCGAAGAGCCCCCGCCCCAAAACTAACTTTATTCCACATTACAGCTGGCTGTCAGTCAGTGCGGGGGACGCAGTTCTAGCTGCCGTTCACTATACACTGAGGAGCTGTGGCTGAAGCCGCGCTAGTGCCAGACCGACAACTGAAAGCCAGAGGCTGATGGGAGGAATAAAAGGTCATTTGCTCTGGGTGCCGGTACAGGGCAAGGTTCTCTGTAATAGATGCAGTAAGGGGAAATAGAGGGAGAGACATGTTCACATGATGGGCACCACTAGCAGGAGAGCAGCCAGAAGGAAAAGGTTTACAGGATACACCGCTAAACAGCGGAGCGTCTCACACCCAAACAGAGCATGAGCACTTTGATGTTGGTGAGGATGCTCAGGAGCGTGTCCTTTGTTTCAAGATGCCGACATGTCTGTGCAGGTAATGGGGGGGAGGGGAGTAAAGTCAAACTGCAGAGAGCCACCAATTTTCAGGACAGCGTTAAACAGATCATCTGTGCATAATACAAGTCTCCACAAGGTCATTTGTGAAGTGCGTCATATTAATCTGCTCGCTCTGCCGCTTCTTGACTAAATGGTCCTATTAAGGCTAGTTTCACACTTGTGTTTAACGGCATCCGTTGTATTGCGTTGTGTGACGGATGCAACGGATGTGTTGCATTTAGAGACAACGGATCGTACAAAACAACGGAATCATTTTTTTTCTCTTTACAGTTTTACCGGCAGCAGACTATTGGGAACAAACAGCTGATCGCCCCCAGCAGCCGGGTGAACAGCCGATCGCCCCCAGCAGCCGGGTGAACAGCCGATCGCCCCCAGCAGCCGGGTGATCAGCCGATCGCCCCCAGCAGCCGGGTGATCAGCCGATCGCCCCCGGCCGCCGGGTGATCAGCCGATCGCCCCCAGCAGCCGGCCGCCGGGTGATCAGCCGATCGCCCCCAGCAGCCGGCCGCCGGGTGATCAGCCGATCGCCCCCAGCAGCCGGCCGCCGGGTGATCAGCCGATCGCCCCCAGCAGCCGGCCGCCGGGTGATCAGCCGATCGCCCCCAGCAGCCGGCCGCCGGGTGATCAGCCGATCGCCCCCAGCAGCCGGCCGCCGGGTGATCAGCCGATCGCCCCCAGCAGCCGGCCGCCGGGTGATCAGCCGATCGTCCCCAGCAGCCGGCTGCCGGGTGATCAGCCGATCGCCCCCAGCAGCCGGCCGCCGGGTGATCAGCCGATCGTCCCCAGCAGCCGGCCGCCGGGTGATCAGCCGATCGTCCCCAGCAGCCGGCCGCCGGGTGATCAGCCGATCGTCCCCAGCAGCCGGCCGCCGGGTGATCAGCCGATCGCCCCCAGCAGCCGAGAATGTGTGCGGTGGCGGAGTACGGGGTGGGTGGAGCCAAGCCGGGCCATGGAGCTAAGGGCGTCAGTGCCGCGGGGACTGCATGGCTGGGGACAGGTAGGTAGGTAGGTAGGGGGTGTGTGTGTGTGTGTGTGTGTGTGTGTGTGTGTGTGTGTGTGTGTGTGTGTGTGTGTGTGTGTGTGTGTGTGTGTGTGTGTGTGTGTGTGTGTGTAGTATGGCGGGAGGGGGTGGAGCCGAGCGGGGAATTGTCGGGCTCCCTGCACACGTATCCAGAGTAAATATCGGGTAACTAAGCAAAGCACTTTGCTTGGTTACCAGATATTTACCTTGGTTACCAGCGTACACCGCTTAGCGCTGGCTCCTTGCACCCATAGCCAGGGTAAATATCGGGTAACTAGGCAAAGCGCATTGCTTAACCCGATGTTTACCCTGGTTACGTGTGCAGGGAGCCAGAGAGAGCATGCGCAGCGAAATCCTACGGATTGCGCTGCTCAAAAAACGTTACATGCTGCGTACCTTCCGCCAGGCAGGAGCAACGTAGCGTCGCCTAGCGGAAACAACGCAGGTCAATCACTCGCAATCCGTTGTCCATACAAGTCTATGGGATGCAGCGGAATCAGTTAATGGATCCCGCCGTTTTCCAAAACGGCGGATTGCAACTGAAGGAAAACAACGGAAGTGTGAAAGTACCCTAAGGAAATACATGGTTTTGCAAAATACTTCCAAAGGCAACAAATGCTTTTGGTGAAAATTCACAAATTAAACTGGAAAGAAAGGAACCAGTCTACCCTCATGGCTATGGATATGTAGCACCCTCTGCAGTACCCAACAGGAGCAGCCGACAATCACCAATTTGTAAACAGGGGAATATCCCCTTTTGTGCCATGAGGATCTACAGGCGAAAACATTGAAATAAGCTGTATTCCGACAATTTCGGCCTATCGATGCAGCACTAAGAAGCGCTCGATTACATACACACACACACACACACACACACACACACACACACACACACACACACACACAAAGACAAAATCGGCTAATTTACCATCAGTGAGTGCCCACGATCCAGACCCGCTGGGTCCTGGACGTGGCGGGTCTTGACCTTGACCTGTGGGGCTGCGAATCTTTTCTACAGGAGACCACAGCTGCCCGTGATCATGATCCGGTTTCGGGGCGCTGCAGTCTCTCCCTACGGAGGACGCTTGCGATTCCGCAGCAAATAAGTGACATGCTGCAGCTCGGAAAGCCGCATCGCAGGCAGCACATGCACAGTGGGCAT
>NC_134361.1:56164215-56201715 GCF_048569485.1 Anomaloglossus baeobatrachus | reverse complement strand
CCTGCACCCCCCCCATATCACACACACACACTGCTCCCCATACAGCCTGCACCCCCCATATCACACACACACACTGCTCCCCATACAGCCTGCACCCCCCAGATCTCACACACTACACCCCCATATGTCACATACCCTGCTTCCCATACAGCCTGCACCCCCCCATATCACACACACACACTGCTCCCCATACAGCCTGCACCCCCCATATCACACACACACACTGCTCCCCATACAGCCTGCACCCCCCATATCCCACACACTACACCCCCATATGTCGCATACCCTGCTCCCCATACAGCCTGCACCCCCATATCACACACACCAAACCCCCATATCTCACACACCCTGCTTCCCATACAGCCTACACCCCCATATCTCTCACACCCTACTTCCCATACAGCCTGCACCCCCCATATCACACACACACACACACTGCTCCCCATACGGCCTGCACCCCCCATATCCCACACACACACACACACACACACTGCTTCCCATACAGCCTGCACCCCCCAGATCTCACACACTACACCCCCATATGTCACATACCCTGCTTCCCATACAGCCTGCACCCCCCATATCACACACAATACACCCCCATATCTCACACACCCTGCTCACATATCTCACCCTGCCTGTACCCCAACTTACCCCTCTCAAACACTCTGCACCCCTTCACATCCTTCTGTCAGTCTGCAGCCCTCATATGCCCCTCACCCTGCAGCCCCCCTCACCCTCATGTCCCCTCTTTTCTCATTACCAGTCATCATGTGTCCAAATCTCCTTCAGGATTCAGTATCTTGCTTTCTGCCGGCCTCCCGTGTCTCCTCCCACACAGTCACATGGGCGTGACGTCATCGCAGGTCCTGCAGGATGGAGATTCCGTCTGCTGTGCAGGTCAGGACTAGCACTCCTGCAGCGAAAGACACGGCTGGTGGCCTCTCCAGGTCAGGGGCCCCTCTACTGACACTGGGCTCCCCTGACTCACAGTTCGGCCACTACACAGCGGCACTACACATAGACGCAGAGCGGCTGCCAGGCCCCTATGTGTACTAGTGCCGCTGTGTAGTGGCCGGCCTGTGAGTCAGGGGAGCCCAGTGTCAGTAGAGGGGCGGCTCACGTCTCCTCGTTCCCCCGCTGATCCGGTCTCCTCGGCGCGTCGTCCATTGCTGTCGCTCGCTCTGACCTCTCAGCAGGCGCGCAGTGATGACGTCACCGCGCTCGCTGCAGAGCTGTCAGAAGAACGCCGACAGTCACAGCGGGGAGAATGATAAGAGAGGGAGCCGCTCACTCTCTCATCATTGCTCTCAATTGTGCTGGCGCCGGCCCTGATCCTTCCCATAGACAGGTAGGAGCCCTGTCTGCGAGCCAGATACGGCCATCAAAAGAGCCATATCTGGCTCGCGAGCCATAGGTTCCCGACCCCTGGTCTAGCGGCTACATCAATAGTCCCTGGCTGGCGTACCAGACTCCCACGAGCTTCATACGACTCGCAACATCTGTAGTGTGCCTTCAGATGTCATGTAGTCAGGATTTGGCATTCCCACTAATCAGAAGAGTTGTCGGGGATATTGCCCCGCCTTTTTCATAGGGGGCCTGCTGCATCCTGCTAGTGCATGTGGTGTTTGACCCTTGTTGGCTAATGGTCGATTTTGGTGAGTTTACTTTTTTTTTTTTACTTCTTTTATACACACACCTTTTCTGAAAGTCCACAAAGGCTGCACCACCATTAGGAAAGGGGCACATGTAACCAAACAACACCAAGAAGACCAAAGAGATCTCCAAACAACATCACGTAGACCAAGGAAACCTCCAAACAACACCATGAAGAACAAGGAGACCTCCAAACAACACCATGAAGACCAAGGAGACCGCCAAACAACACCATGAAGAACAAGGAGATCTCCAAACAACACCATGAAGAACAAGGAGACCGCCAAACAACACCATGAAGACCAAGGAGCTCTCCAAACAACACCATGAAGACCAAGGAGACCTCCAAACAACACCATGAAGACCAAGGAGACCGCCAAACAACACCATGAAGAACAAGGAGATCTCCAAACAACACCATGAAGAACAAGGAGACCTCCAAACAACACCATGAAGACCAAGGAGCTCTCCAAACAAGTTAAAGAGAAAGTTGTTGAGCAGTACAAGTCAGGGTTGGGTTCTATAAAAATATCCCAATCTCCCGAAGCCCCATCAAATCCATCATAATATAATGGAAAGAACATGGTACCACAATAAACCTGCCAAGAGAGGGCCCATCCACTAATACTCTCAGCCCGGGCAAGGAGGGCATTAATCCGACAGATAGCACAGAGACCAATGGTAACCCTGAAGTAGCTGCAGAGTTCCCAAGCAGAGACTGGAGTATCTGTCCATACGATCACAATAAGCCGTATACTCCATACAGCTGGCCTTTATGGAAGAGTAGCCAATAAAAAGCATTTACTTACAGCCAAAAATTAGAAAATGCATTTTGATTTTGCCAAAAGACACGTGGGAGACTCCTAAAATGTATAGAGGAAGGTGCTGTGGTTAGATGAGACCAAAAGTGAACTTTTTGGCCACCAAGGTAAACCCTATGTCTGACACCAAACCAACACAGCTCATCGCTCCAAGAACACCAGCCCTACAGTGAAATATAGTGGTGGCAGCATCATGCTGTGGGGATGTTTATCAGCAGCAGGGACAGGGAAAATGAGGGGAACATGGATGGTCTGAAACTCAGGGATAGTCTTGAGTAAAACCTGTTTCAGTCTGTCAGTGCTTTGAGAATGGGACGGACATTCACCTTCCAACAAGACAATGACCCAAAGCTGCTACTGCTAAACCAACAATCGAGTGGTTTAAGGGGAAACGTGTAACTGTATTGGAGGGGCTGAGTCACAGCCCAGACCTTAATCTAACTGACAATCTGTGGTCAGACTTGAAGATTGCTGTTCACTAGCGGAAACCATCTAACTTTCATGGAGCTAGAGTAGTTTTGCTGGGAGGAAGGTGCAAAAATCCTAGTGGCAAAATGTGCAAAGCTCATAGAGAGACTTATCCAAAGCGACTTGCAGCTGTAATTGCCACAAAAGTAGGCTGTACAAAAGTACTGAATATAGGGGGGTGAATAGTTATGCACACTAAAGTTTTCTGTTATTTTGTCCTATTTATTATTTGCTTCACAATGAAAAGAAAAAATGTTCACAGTTGTAGGCATGTTCTTTACATGAACTGATACAAACCCTCAAAAACAAAACAGTCAAATTTCAGGTTGTGAGTTAGCAAAAAAAGGAGGTGAATACTTTTGCAAAACACTGTAAAATCAAGGTTTGAAAATAACAATGTTGCTGCTTTTGATTCAAGCTGAGGGAACATTATTGAAATATTTCTGTATTGTTTTTTGCTGGGCGTTCTAATTCTGTTTTTAGCGCATTTTTTCTTTCTTTTTGCATTGCTATTTTGGCAATGCTGTTTTTACGGGTGAAATACTTTTGTGCCTTATTATTATTATGTATTCAAACTCCCATGAAATAATTTAATTCAAATCAAAGGAAAGCAAACACAAAGAGAAAAACAAGAGAAGAATAAAATTTACCGTATCTTCAGGTGTCAAAATCTCCGCTTTGTACCGTAGTGGGCAGTTCGCGGTGTTATTAACTGGTGTCCATTTCCAAAATAAACAAAAGTTTCCATTCATTCCAAAAGTCACGTTTATTGGAGGCTGAAGTTGCCCTGTGATAAAGTAATAATAGTCAGCAATGAATCCCATTTGTTGCAGGCAAAAAAAAAAAAAAAAAAGTTAAAATTTTTCTAAATAAGCAGAACAAGGTGAATCTAGTGTTGATATGTTGCTTGGCAGCGCGTTCCCGGACTTCCAGTCATGCGCACTATGAAGCCAGGTGTACGTGTCCCAGCTTCAAACTGGTGTAGTGAGCATGACCGAAACTCCGGGGTTTTTTTCTGCTCATGCGCAGTAACTCTAAAGCCTGCTTTACACGGGATGACCGATTGTGCGATTTCACGATCGATCGTACCCGCCCCCGTCGTTTGTGCTTCACAGGCACATCGCTGCCCGTGTCGCACAAAGTCATGAAACCCCCGTCACACGTACTTACCTGCTGAGCGACTTCGCTGTGGGTGGCGAACGTCCACTTCCTGAATGGGGAGGGACGTTCGGCGTCACAGCGACATCACACAGCGGCCGGCCAATAGAAGCGGAGGGACGGGGATGAGCGCGATGTAAACATCCCGCCCACCTCTTTCATTCCGCACTGCCGCCGGGAGCCGCAGGTAAGCTGTGTTCATCGTTCCCGTGGTGTCACACGGAGCGCCGTGTGCTGCCACGGGAACGATGAACAACCTGCTGCAGGAAAAATAAACAATATTATGAAACTGAGCGACAAGTACACGACTCACGATTTGTGAGCGATGCTGTGTCGCTCAGAGGTTTCACACGAGACGACGTCGTGTATGATGCCGGATGTGCGTCACGAAAACCATGACCCCTGACGATGCATCGCACGATCCGTCATCTCGTGTAAAGTACCCTTAAGCCCGGCATTCTGAGATGGTGCAGCGGACATAGGTACGCACGTCACTGCTAATGATGATGACGCTTGGCAATGGTCATTGCAGAGAATGAGGGCGGAATGAGAGCAGGAACTAACACCCCTGTGACTAGTCCCTGCGCTCATTAGCATACCATAAAGGATCTTTAGAAATACTTTGATTCCAGCGATGTGTCACTTACTAGGCTGTTTGCTGTCATTTTGATAAAATCTCTGTTTTCTCTGCTGTAGATCTAGCAGATATACAGAGCTCATGAATATGCTGGACTACCTGCAGCACGCCAAGTAGTCCCTGTACTGATAATCTACTGCTGGTTAAACAGTGATTTCATAAAAGCTACATTAAGCAGCCCAGGAAGTGACACACGCTGGAATCAGAACCTCTGCCCCTACGTTATGCTGATCTCAGATTAGGTGGCAAAAACCTAGTGACAGATCATATAACGCAATAATTTGAACCTTGGAATCATAAATAACAGACAACACAGATAAAGCCTTGCATTCATACAAGAATGTACACATGCACATAGTGTACCTGCACGCCTTGTATTCAAGGTCTTAGTGACATAATTATAACCTATCTGGAGCTGAACTAGAAGTTACTTACCACAAGGTGCTATCACAAATCCATTAGACCTATCTACGCCTTATGTTGCAATCATATGGAAACATTTACATAGAATATTGTATAGCTCCTTATTTTTCTGGTGGGCAATAAGAAGTGCAGTCCTGCACTGTACAGGAGAATCCAGCTTTAAGGGCACGACACAGTCCCGACAACAGCAAAATAATTTTAATGGAAGTAAATAGAACTGTTTTTACGCAGATCTGTCACCGATATGCTGCAGAAAAATCAGCAGCAAATCCACTGTGTGCTCATTTACCCTTATAGGGTAGGCGCACACAGAGCTTTTGATGCAGATGTTCGAGTAGATCCTCTGCAAAATCCACATCAAGAGTATTTGAAACCATTTGTTAAGTGGATTTTGAAAATTCTGGGTAATCAAACACTAGGAACTGTTAAGATAAGCCCCCAAACTATCCAACGTTTCGCAATCGCCTTCCCTCCCTGATGAAGCTGCATCCACAAGGGTATTTATATTATGGCGAAACGTACGTTGGATGGTTTGGGGGGGCTTATCTTCATGGGGATGCCCTTTTCTGGGACATGTAGCACCTTTGCACAAAACACTTTTTGGTTTCTAGTGAACCTTGTACCGTTTTTTTTTTCCATATTTGCACTTTATTGGCTATATCAGTAATGTTTCTAGGAGGTATCCATTACAGCCTATTGGGTTTCTGTATAATTGTAACTTATGGGAAGATATAACAATTCATGTCTTTTGTGTTGTTGTAAATGTTATACATGATATACTAATGCATGATATAGCCTATATAAAACATCCATAATCTGCTTAGGTCACTTATACCTTACGGCTATTAGCCATCATTCTGTCTCATTTCAAGGGTTATTTTTCCCCATATTTATGGAGTTTTATATAATGGCCCTTTTTCCTTTTGTGTGTCTTGTATATCTGTACATCAATAAACTTTATTTTTTGCACAATTAAGTACTCTGGTCCTCCTGTTTTAGATATGTGCTATGGAGTAAGTGCTAGGCACGGTTAGACCCCACTGTGGCATCTGTGACCTTAATTTGTATAGTCATGGTTATGAGGTATATTTTTCTTATAGGCTTGTGAACATGTTGCTTATTTTTCCCTTGCAGATTTGGTGCAAAAAAAAAAAACTGCAGCATGTCAATTGTTTTTTTTGACAGTGTTTTCCAACCCAAATACATGAAAAACGCATGCAAAAAATGCAACGAAAATATGGCAAAAACGCTCTGCAAAAACATGTGTTTTTTCTTCCAGGAGATGCAGATTTGGTGTAGAAATTTCTGCAACCAAATACTCAACGTGCATACATAGCTTTTGGCTATGTGCGCACTAAAAAAATGGACTTTTCTTAAGAAAAATCCGCACCCAGTGGCAGAATACCGCACCCACGGCAAAAACCGTGGCAATAACACACCCGCGGTTTTGCCGCGGGTTGATACCTGCGGTTTTTTAACATTGTCTATGGCAAAAACCGCAGGTACCTGTGGAAAAGAAGTGACATGCAAATTTAATTCCGCCGCGGAATTTCTGCGGTTAAATCCGAAGGTATATAAAAAAAAAAAAACGCAGTGTGCGCATAGCATTTTTTTTATACCCATAGGTTTTGCTGGGGAATGACTGCAGAAATGTTAAAAAACATTTTCTGCAGCAAATCCGCGGTAAAATCCGCAGCGTGCGCACATGGCCTTAGGGTATTTGCCCACAATCAGTGTTCACGCGTTTTGGATACAGCAAGTTTCAGCTGTGTCCAAAACGCTGCGACGTACAGTGCAAGCACAGTGCATGGGATATAAAGAAATCACATGCCCACTGTGCGTGTACTGACCTGCGCTACGGCTTTCCTTGTCACTGTATGTCAATTGTTTGCTGCGGAGTTACAAGCATCCTCCGTAGGGAGAACACAAGCGAGAGACCACAGCGCCCTGAACCCTGATTGTGGGCAAAGGCAGCTGTGGTCTCCTGCGGAGACTCGCGGCCCCGTAGGTCAAGACCCGCCATGCCCAGAATGCAGTGGGTCCTGATCGTGGGGACGTACCCTTACAGTACATGTACAGGGGATAGGTTAAGGATTTCTCTTCCACTGGAAATTACAATGTACTGAACAAATCTCATCCACAAGTTGAAGAATTTTTCAGCTCATGAATTGACCTGTGGTGTAGAGAGGTTGTTGAGCATGCAAATATTTAGGGAGCTTGGGAAAAAGCACCATTTTTCCTCCATTTGATTTTTTTTTATCCTCTTTTGCTCCGTGTGCCTATTTTTATCATCCATGTGTCATCCATTCTTCTCACATGCAAGGAAAAAAAAAATTTCATAGATATTCCTAAGGGGCACTTTGCACACTACGACATCGCAAGCCGATGCTTGCGATGCCGAGCGCGATAGTCCCCGCCCCGTCGCAGCTGCGATATCATGGTGATAGCTGCCGTAGTAAACATTATCGCTACGGCAGCTTCACACGCACTTACCTGCCCTGCGACGTCGCTCTGGCCGGCGATCTGCCTCATTATTAAGGGGGCGGGTTGTGCGGCGTCATAGCGATGTCACACGGCAGGTGGCTAATAGAAGCGGAGGGGCGGAGATGAGCGGGACGTAAACATCCCGCCCACCTCCTCCTTCCGCAAAGCTGGCGTGAGCCGCAGGTAGGAGATGTTCCTCGCTCCTGCGTGCTTCACACACAGCGATGTGTGCTGCCGCTGGAACGAGGAACAACATCGTAACATCGGTCATTTCCAAATTATGAAAATGACCGACGCTACACCGATGATATGATTACGACGATTTTGCGCTCGTTAATCGTATCAAAAAGGCTTTACACACTACGATGTCGCCTGCGACGCCGGATGTGCGTCACTTTCAATTTGACCGCACCGACATCGCACCTGTGATGTCGTAGTGTGCAAAGTGCCCCTAAGTTTCTTCTACCAACGAGTTAGTTAAAAAAAACAAAAACCTAAAACCAGCACAGCGATGACATCCATGAACGGTTTTCTTCTTCACTCATCCATCCACTGAATGGGCAAATTCTGTCCGCAAAACAAAGTAGGCGGTGTTTTGTGTATTTTATCATAAGGATCATTTGATAGTAGTGTGAATAGTGCAACATTAAAGCTACAACTGCAGTTAATCTTTCATTACGTGACTGTTTCCTTTTGTAAAATCATAACTAATTTTTTCTAATGGAAAATTGGCTAAAAATAGAAAAGCAATATCATATCAAAGCAGTTTATATCATATTTTTTACATGTGGCTAGCTGCCACCAAAAGAGATCTTAGAGAAGTTTAAACGCTAAAAATAGAAGATGCACAGTATTAAATATTGTTTAGTATGATAATACAAAGAGAGAAAATACATTAATCAACTACAGTCCTCTACTACAATCAAAGAAAAAAAAGCTCTAAAACTATGTACGCACGCTGCTGGTTTACCGCGTATTTTTCCGCAGATTTGCTGCAGAAAATGTTTCTAACATTTCTGCAGTCATTCCCCAGGAAATCCTATGGGTATAAAAGAATGCTGTGCGCACACTGCGCTTTTTTTATACCTGCGAATTTACCTACGGGATTTCCGCTATGGAATTAATGAGCATGTCACTTCTTTTCCGCAGGTACCTGCGTTTTTTGCCATAGATAATTGTAAAAACACGCAGGGACCAACCTGCGGAAAAAAAAGCAGCAAATCCACACCAAAACCACACCAAACCGCATGTGGATTTCGTTGTGGTTTTTTACCCCAGGTGTGGGATTCTTTCTGAGCGTCCGGTTTTTCCTTAAGAAAAAGTCCATTTCTAGTGTGCACATAGCCTAAGGATACACTGGTCCACCCTTCTTGTCCATTATAGAAAAGACCGGTAGAACCACTGCCAGATGTACCGTCTATTGCTAAGAAGATGATCCATTACCATAATTACACCATCCATAGACTAACCTGGGCTAGGGCTTCTCCTCCATGGGCAAGCGGATTTCTGATCAAGAAGGGAATGGCTAAAGTTACAAAACCGATCTCTTTCCCCATCAATAAGGCTAAAGGCCCCGTTACACGCTACGATTTATCTGACGATATGTCGTCTGGGTTACGGATTCCGTGACGCACACCCGGCATCGTTAGCGACGTCGTTGCGTGTGACACCTATGTGCAACTCCGAACGATCGCAAATAAAGTGAAAATCGTTGACACGTCATTCAGTTTCAAAATATTGTTCGTCGTTTGGAACGCAGCAGACATATTGCTATGTTTGATACCCTGCCAACGAAGAACAACATCCACACGACCGCCTTGGTCAAACAATATATCACTGAACAATGTAGCGTCGTTTGTGAGATGTGTACGTGTGACCGCTACAAAATGACCTATGTGCGATCTCAGCAAATCGTAACCGCGATCTGGGCGTGTCACATCGCTACTGAGATCGTCAGATAAATCGTAGCGTGTAAAGCGGCCATTAATCAATGATTTCAGGAGGATTGGCCAACTACTTTTGTCTCTAGAGAAGTTCGACTCTCCTCCAGTGTCAGAAGTAGGAGAGGATGACTGGAAAGTTTGGATTTTAACAGATCTGATCCTTTGCTCTAACAGGGGTCTGGAAGTTTATGCGCATATCACAATTTAAAAACAACCGTGGATACTTGTATGGGACAGACAAAAGAATATAAAAATAGGCTACAGCCATTTAACATGGTAAAGGCTCCCATAGATTACTGTAAATTAAAGCATGTTTCTGGTTGAAGGATGGTTTAACAATCCATTGTTTAAATAACAGTCATGATTTTGTTCGTTTAACTAAGGCCGGCTTTGCACACTACGACATCGCAGGTGCGATGTCGGTGGGGTCAAATCGAAAGTGACGCACATCCGGCATCACTTGCGATGTCGTAGTGTGTAAAACCTTTTTGAAACGATGAACAAGCGCAAAAGCGTCGTTATCGTGTCATCGGTGTAGTCTCCGACATTTCCGTAATGCCGGTGCAGCGACAGGTTCGATGTAGTTCCTTGTTCCTGCGGCAGCACACATTGCTGTGTGTAAAGCCGCAGGAGCGAGGAACATCACCTTACCTGCGTCCTGGCTGCTATGAGAAGGAAGGAGGTAGGCGGGATGTTTACATCCTGCTCATCTCCGCCCCTCCGCTGCTATTGGCCGCCTGCCGTGTGACGCCGCACGACCCGCCCCCTTAGAAAGGAAAGCGGTTCGCCGGTCAGAGCGACGTCGCAGGACAGGTGAGTGCATGTGAAGCTGCCGTAGCGATAATGTTCGCTACGCCAGCAATCACAAGATATCGCAGCTGCGACGGGGGCGGGGACTATCGCGCTCGCCATCGCAGAATCGGCTTGCGATGTCGCAGCGTGCAAAGTACCCCTTAGGCCATGTACCCACGTTGCTTTTTTCCTTGCTTCTTTTAATCAATAAAAGCAAAGAAAAAGCATCCCAGCAAAGCCTATGAAATCTTGACTTGTGCACACGTTGCTTCTTTTTTCCTTGCAGTTTTTGTTGCTGAAAAAAGAAGCAGCATGTCAATTGTTTCTGTATTTTTTTCACCAATTGACTTCAATGGAGTCAGTGAAAAACGCATGTGTAATGCACATGTTGCTTTTTTTGTGCATTTTTATGTGCCTTTTTTAACGTCACTGGGGTTCCCTGCAGCCATTTCCTCATCTTGCCATCTGTAGCACATTACCTTGCTGCAGGGAACCCCAGTGACGTTGCAAGGTGAATAGAGTGCATGCCGGCGGGTCACTGGAGTTTCCTGCAGATCCACAGATATGAACTCTGTTGTGACGTCACCGGAGTTCCCTGCACCTAGGCCCTATAGCCAGTGTCAGCAGACATTTTTGCATCTCTCGATCTTTACTGTGGGACTTTACTGCAGGGAACTCCGGTGACATAGGTGCCCTGGTCTGTGAGGTGATCCGTACCTCAGTAATCTGGGGTCGTCATGGTGGCAACCAAGGGCTACCATGGCAGCGATCGGGTCCCGGTAATTGCTTTACAGGAGCTCAATCGTCAGGAGAGGTAAGCGATTCCTCTCCCTGCCTCCAGAATGCTGCGATCACACTAATCGCAGCATTTAGGGTGTTAAACTGCTGGGTATTGCTCCTCGCAGTGATAGCCGGGTCCCAGCTGTAAGATCAGCGGCGATTGCTGGGGTTACAGCGCCTGAGCCCCCGCGGTCGTCATGATTAAAAAAAAATGTGAGAAGACGCACAAATGCAATAAAAAAAAATTGCATTTTTTAGCAGCTTTTTTCCTGCCTAAGGCTATGTGCGCACTTACCGGATTTTGCCGCGGATTTTCCGCGGATTTGCTGCATGTTTCGCTGCAGAAAATGTTCACAACATCTCTGCAGTGAATCACCAGCAAATCCTATGGAGAAAAAAAATCCTGTGCGCACTGGGCGGAATTTGACAGCTGCATGTTTTGCTGCGGGAATCCCGCAGCAAAAACAAGTGCATGTCACTTCTTTTCCGCACATCGCTGCGGGATTTCACTCCATTGACTCAATGTTAATCATGAAATCCCGCAGGGAATAACGCAGGCAGCAAATTCTGTGCGGTTCACTGCGTTTTCCTGCGTTATTCCCTGCGGTATTTCGCGGTTTACCTCCGGTAATGTACATCGCCTGTCTGCGGTTTTGCAGGGAAGTGATGTCATTACAGGAAGAGGAAGCCGTGCAGAGAGTAAACACAAACACACAGATCACACACACACACACACACACACACACACATCACAGACACACAGACATCACAGACATAGAACACACATAGACACAGACACATAGAACACACATAGAAAGAAAACGGAAATATAGGAAAAAAAGCACGTGGGCTCCGCTGTATATTTACCTTCCAGCCGAGGTAAGCACACAGCGGCGGCCCGGTATTCTCAGGCTGGGGAGGGAGAGGGGCAGGGGTAATGTCCCCCGCCTCACTCCCACCTCCCACAGCCGAGAATATCAGCCGCAGCTGCCCCGGCACTGTCGCATACATTATGCGGCAATACCGGCGTGTCCTCGGCTCTTCTTGCCACCGTGTAGCAGTGGTGGCAAGGTAATACAAGGGGTTAATGTTGGTGGGGGACCACCGCCATTAACCCCAGGCTTGATCATGGCAGCGTCTATGTGACAGCTGACATGATCAACCCGTAAGTAAAGTGAAAAAAAACACAGACACCGAAAAATCCTTTATTTTAAATAAAACAAACAAGCCTCGTTCACCATTTTATTAACCCCCCCAAAGAAAGCTCTGGCGTAATCCACAGCTCCGACGTCCTGCGCTGCTTCCATCCAGCCGCGACTGTCACAGACACAGGCTGAATGAAGGCAGCAGACAGCAGAGGTAATTACCGGTCATTTCCCACGGCCGGTAATGTGAACTCACTGCCGACCGTGGGAAATGCAGCGATCTGTCCTCTATCTATCCCTCTATCTATCTGTCTGTCTATCTATCTATCCCTCTATCTATTCTTCTGTCTATCTACTATCAGAATTAAATGTATTTTTTTTTTTTTTTTTCCTTCAATGTGCTTTATTGCATTGAATGCAATAAAGCACATCCCAACCCGCACGCGGCAAAACCGCGGCAATACCGCGAACAATACCGCGGTAAAACCGCAGCAAACCGCGGCAAACCGCATGCGGTTTTCGGGTGCGGTTTCCCGCGGTTTTTTACCGCGGGTGCGGTAATCTTTGAGAGCATGCGGAATTTACGCAAGGAAATTTCATTTCCCAGTGCGCACAGAGCTAAAACATGTGTTTTTATGTGCAGATTTTCTGCACATAAAAATGCAATGTGGGCACAGTCATAATGTCGAGAAGGCAGTACACATTTTAGTCCAAATTGTCCATTAAATTTATTCAACCAGATCATACATGTATGGTTCTTCAGGCAACAGATGAAGGCTCTTTTTGGAAATATTCTTTTAACGAAAGATGAATTCATGGACGAATGATCTTTGTTTGAACAAAAAGATCTTTCTCTTGATTTTCGGCCCAAAAATTCAAACATGGTCAACCTGATATCATATTATAGAGAGATTTGCAGAAAAAGGTTTTCTATACTGCGCCAAAGATCACAAGTATGGATGTCAGATTAATGAGGCTTTATTATATCATAGCTCTGCAGAGCTCCTGAAACGCGTAGACCTATGATATAATAAAGCCTCATTAATCTGACATCCACACTTGTGATCTTTGGCGCGATATAGAAAACCTTTTTCTGCAAATCTCTCTGTTATCAGCCACTGGGTTGCCACTGCCTTGATCCATTTCTACATGCGAATACAGTAGTTGTGACTTTCACAACTACATTTGGTGAGTATTATTGCTCCCCCCTCCTTTGCCCTGTGCCTATAAGGGTAAGACCCTATTGCGCTTATTTTTCCACAGCTTTCCTTCAATGATATCATATTATGAAAGTCTCTAATCGGTCAGCTAAAACAATCATGCTTTCTTAAGCCTGCTTTACACGGTACGATCTATCGTGCAATTTCACCATCGATCGTACCCGCCCCCGTTGTTTGTGCGTCACGGGCAATTAGTTGCCCGTGGCGCACAAAGTCGTTAACCCCCGTCACACGCACTTACCTGCTGTGCGATGTCGCTGTGGGCGGCGAACATCCTCTTCCTGAAGTGGGAGGGACGTTCGGTGTCACAGCGACGTCACACAGCGGCTGGCCAATAGAAGCAGAGGGGCGGAGATGAGCGGGACGTAAACATCCCGCCCACCTCCTTCCTTCCATTAAGCCGGCGGGTGCCGTGGAACGCAGGTACGCTGTGTTCATCGTTCCCGGGGTGTCACACAGCCCGACGTCGCAAGCGATGCAGGATGTGCGTCACAAAAACCGTGACCCCGACGATCTATCGCACGATAGATCATCTCGTGTAAAGCACCCTTTACGCTTGTACCCAATGAACAATCATTTTGGATGAAATTATTCACTGTCATCAACTAAATATGTATGGGGGCTTTAAATCGTTAGATATACAAGAAAGAAAGGTCATCACATTACAACACAACACCACTTCCTTTAACAGTACATTGTAAAACTCAGATTAGACGTCAGATGTTCTTGGCCAGAAGTTAGGAACTAATCTAGATATTTTGTGATTTTAACCTTGCATCAAAGTAGAAAGCAGAGACAAAGGGGCCAATAGCAAATTAGATGTTGAGTAAAACATTACATAAAATAATATTGTTCTATATTAAACAAAAACAATAGCACCATTTACCTTGATCTACATTCTTCAGAAACCTATCTTTCTAAAGGCCCCTTTACACACTGAGACTTTCTAGCGATCCAACCAGCGATCTCGACCTGGCCAGGATCGCTGGAAAGTCTCTGAGGCTGGAAACACACTTATGCGTGTAAAATCGGTCCGAGTTGCATGATAAAAAGTCGTCCAATTTTAGTTCACGTTAAGATCAGTGTGCAATGCAACTGCACTGCGATCCTGGGATTTTTCTCATGATTGCAGAGCGTGTGCAATGCGTGTTTGATGCTTATGGGATCCGTTTTTACTATGTCAGCTGCCATTCAGCTCTGCTACATGGCCGCTGACAGCAGACACAGACAGAGCCATGTAGCAGAGCTGAATGGCCGCTGACAGCAGACAGAGCCGCACGATCAGAATGAAGTCGGATGAACTTCACCCGACTTCATTGTCATCCCGCGGCTCTGTCTGTGTGGCATGGCTCCTGATTTTCGGTCACCGGTGAAGGTCTCACCGGTGACCGCAAATCCCCTGAGTGACCGCAGTGAGCCACGCGATCAGCGGTGCCGTCACTGAGGTTACTCGCGGCCACAGCTGAAGTCCTCCCGCTGAGATCTGTGGCCGCAGTTAACCTAAGTGACATCATCGCTGATAGCGCTACTCCCTTCAGTCGCTGCGGGGAGCTCACATACAGACAGCAGACAGAGCCGCACGATCAGAATGAAGTCGGATGAACTTCACCCGACTTCATTGTCATCCCGCGGCTCTGTCTGTGTGGCATGGCTCCTGATTTTCGGTCACCGGTGAAGGTCTCACCGGTGACCGCAAATCCCCTGAGTGACCGCAGTGAGCCACGCGATCAGCGGTGCCGTCACTGAGGTTACTCGCGGCGACAGCTGAAGTCCTCCCGCTGAGATCTGTGGCCGCAGTTAACCTAAGTGACATCATCGCTGATAGCGCTACTCCCTTCAGTCGCTGCGGGGAGCTCACATAGAGCTGTCATGGTCTGTGACTGCTCTCTGTCAGCTTCCGATGTAGCAGAGCCGACAGCGTCGAGGGACCTCTGTGGATTACGTCGGACATGGAAGGGTATTTGGGGACTTGAATAAAGTGGTGAAAGAGGGTTGGGTTTTTTGTTATTTATTTCAAATAAAAGGATTTTTTGGTGTATGTCTTCATTTTCTTAATCTTACAGGTTAATCATGGAAGGTATCTCGGGGAGACGCCTGCCATGATTAATCTAGGACTTACTGGCAGCTATGAGCTGCTGCCATTAACTCCTTATTACCTCGATTGCCACCGCACCAGGGCAATTCGGGATGGCCGGGTACAGTCCCGGGACTATTCCGGGCGGCTGCTGGCTAATATTGTTAGGGTGGTTGGCTCCCCATAACGTGGGGCTCCCCATCCTGACAATACTAGCCTTCAGCCGTGTGGCTTTACCCTGGCTGGTATTAAAATTGGGGGGAACCACAAGCCGTTTTTTTAAATTATTTATTTATTTATTTAACTACATGATATAGACCTGCCTACCGGCAGCTGTGATTGGTTGCAGTGAGACAGCTGTCACTCATCGTGGGGGCGTCTGACTGCAACCAATCATAGGCGCCGGTGGGCAGGTAAAGCAGGGAATACGAGATTGAATAATGAGCGGCCGGCTTTTTTAAAAGAGAAGCCGCCGGAGCAGTGTGAACGCCGTGCAGCGCCGCGCTGGTGATCGGTGAGTATGAGAGAGGGGGGGAAAGGAATAGACCGACATGGACAGAGAGAGAGAGACCGACAGAGAGAGAGACCGACCGACAGACTGACCGAGAGAGAATAGAGACAGAGAAGGAGAGACCGACTGACAGAGATAGAGATTGACTGACATTGTGAGACCTCACTCATTTCCAGTGTTTTGTCAAACATGCGATAAATGTATTTAGAAAAACGAATGTCAATAGGATGGTGCGAGTGCCGGTCCGTGTGACATCCGTTTATTTACCCGTTCCCATAGAGTTGCATTGGAGAGACTCGCCCGAGAAACTCTCCAAAACGCAGCATGCTGCGATTTTTTTTTCTCAATCAGATTTGGACTGAGAAAAAAAAATAGCAGATGGGAGCTGCCTCATTGATTAACATGTGTCAGAGTGCAATGCGAGAATTTCTCGCATTGCACTACTGCGAGAAAATCGCAAATGAGAAGCCGGCCTAACAGTCTCTGGTGAGCTGTCAAATAGGCAGATCTGGCCAACGACGCAGCAGCGATACAGACCTGCAGAACGACCTCGCCGGAAAGGGAACGCTAGCACGCCTATGGGCTGGGTCGCTAACGATGTCATTGTAACGGTGTCAAACACACCGATACATGCTGCGCAGCGGGAAACAAAGGACCATAGAATGGTCCTGAACGACTTGTAGCGATCAGCGACCTCACAGCGGGGACCAGGTCGTTGATGCGTGTCACACACTGCAATGTTGCTGGGGATGTCGCTATTACGTCATAAAACCGGTGACGTTACAGTGATATCACTAGCGATGTTGTAGTGTGTAAAGGGGCCTTTATACTACCCTTACTTTTACGGTGGTAAAGCAAAAGGGAATAGCTCGTGTCATTAACGCTCTCACTAGGAGTCAACTTTCCACAGCAAAATTCTCCCATTGTTCTGTCTGCAAAGGAGAACCCCCAAAGCTCAGTTCAATGTGTTTTGTTCTTAATCACATTAGATTAGCAATTCACTTGCGGTGATGCTTTGTAGAAGGTCGTTGGTACAATCCTGGGGGGAGATATGTTTCACTGTGGTTGATAGCCTCAGTGATGTAAACCAAGAAGTAGGCTCCAGCCGAGCAGGGCAGATGAAAGTGTCCCTGCGCAGGACCTCACTGTCGGCTAGTGTCGATGACATAGAACGCGTCATCCACACTAGCTTCAGAAGGAGGACAAAGATGACCGAAAGAGGAGGCGCGGAGTCTGAGAACGGAGACGCCCATCCGACCACTCTACTCCACACCGACTATTAGGTAAGTATTATGAACATCCGGTGACAGGTTCCCTTTAGTGGGTCATGACAGGGCCAGGTTTTTGTCAACAGACAAAGAGATGGGAGGGACGGCTGTTCACGTATCTCCACCCTATGGCGTGCTCCATGAGGTAAAATAGAGACCTGTGGATTCAGTCTGTGTTCTGTGTGTATGGAGGTGTGCAGACCTCCACCAAAGTGCTCATGCTAAAAGAGCCAGATATTAACGTGAGCGGATGGACCCTACAGCTGTATATGGACTGTTAAGTTCTGTTTGTTCCTTTATGCTGGACAAAGGTTGTTTTGAGTTTTTTATTTTTTACTAAATCAGCTGAAGAGTAAACGAAAACCGCTCCTGTGATTACCTCAAGCCACAGCCGAACGAGCTAAACCTCCACAAGGGATATCAAAAACCAAAATTGGCAAGCACTTTGATAGGATAGTATTTATTGTAGGAATATAGTATGTGCAAAGCGTTTCGGCTCAACTGGCTCTTCCATACCAAGAAGCGCTCATTCACCTGAACACTGCTATGTTTTCTATGAGATCTGCTGCCAGACATATTTGGCAATGGCTTATCTCTTGTAGACAAAAGGATCGGCAGTCTGAAATCGAAACGATATTTACTCTGACAATAAATTGTCTGGATCTCCCATACACATTAGACTATTGTCTGAACCCGTTGATATTGGCAGTTTCAACTAATATTATATAAAATGTATAGGGGCTTTATGCATGAGCATTTATCAGGTAGATGTATGTATTTATGCTATCTGATGAAGGTTCGTGTGCAAGAGCCAAAATATGCTGTAAATACTATCTCAATAAAACAGTGACCATCCTATCAAAGTCCTTGGTAATTGTGCTTTCTTCATCCTTCCACTGAATCGGGTTCGCTAAAATTGGGGATCGAGTTGGAGATTTCGAACTCTTGAACAATGACGACTGAAACGTTCCCGAAAATGCACTACAAAGTGCAACGAACACACTGGAGTTTTGAGCAATAACTAAATACTATATCAATAAAACAGTTACTATCCTAGCGAAGGTCTTTATAAATCGGGATTTCTTCATCCTTCCATCTAATCGAGTTTGCTACGATTAGAGATTAAGGCGGGCTTTGCACGTTGTGACATCGCAAGCCGATGCTGCGATGTCGCACGCGATAGTCCCCGCCCCGGTCGCAGCAGCGATATCTTGTGATTCCTGCCGTAGTGAACATTATCGCTACGCAAGCTTCACATGCACTCACCTGTCCTGCGACGTCGCTCTGGCTGGCGAACCGCCTCCTTCCTAAGGGGGCGGGTCGTACAACGTCAGAGTGACGTCACACGGCAGGCGGCCAATCAAAGCGGAGGGGCGGAGATGAGCAGGATGTAAACATCCCGCCCACCTTTTCCTTCCGTATAGCCGCCGGCGGCAGGTAAGGAGATGTTCCTTGCTCCTGCGGCTTCATACACAGCGATGTGTACTGACGCAGGAACGAGGAACAACATCGTACCTGTCGCGGCAGCGTAATTTTGAAAAAGTCGGAGCCTACACCGATGAAACCGATGTTATGATAAC
The DNA here is from genome assembly GCF_048569485.1 of Anomaloglossus baeobatrachus. Lineage (NCBI taxonomy): Eukaryota > Metazoa > Chordata > Amphibia > Anura > Aromobatidae > Anomaloglossus > Anomaloglossus baeobatrachus. Next base: position 56,182,755 of record NC_134361.1, on the reverse strand, counting down.
GACGCTTTTGCGCTTGTTAATCGTATCATCTAGGATTTACACACTACGATGTCGAAAGTGACGCCGGATGTGCGTCACTTTCGATTTGATCCCACCGACATCGCACGTGCGATGTTGCAACGTGCAAAGCCGCCCTTAGAACTATTGCACAATGATGATTGAAATGTCCCCGAAAATGCACCATCAGATGCAACATCCACACTGGATTTTCGAACAGTTACTGCACAACGTATTAAGGAGAGATAAAACCATGACTGTCTTATGTCTTACCACACTAAAGGCTGCTTTACACGCAGCGACATCGCTATCACGATGTCGATGTCACTAGCGATAGCCCCTGCCCCCATCGTTTGTGCGTCATGGGCAAATCGCTGCCCGTGGCGAACAATATCGCCGGTACTTGTCACACCAACTTACATTCCTAACGACGTTGCTGTGGCCGGCGAACAACCTCTTTTTTAAGGGGGGTGGTTCGTGCGGCATCAAAGCGACAACACACAGCAGGCCACCAATAGAAGCGGAGGGGCGGAGAGCAGCTGCATGAACGACACTCCCACCTCGTTGCCGGCAGGACGCAGGAACGCTGTTGTTCGTCATTCCCGGGGTGTCACACGTAGCGATGTGTGCTGCCTCAGGAACGACGAACAACCTGCGTCCAGAACGAGCAACGATATTTTGAAAATGAACGACGTGTCAACAATCAACGATTTGCTGAGTATTTGGGATCGTTAGCGGTCGCTCGTAAGTGTCATACGCAACAACGTCGCTAACGAGGCCAGATGTGCGTCACAAATTCCGTGACCCCAGCGACATCTTGCTAGCAATGTCGTTGCGTGTAACGGGGCCTTTACAGTAGATAGCGGCTCTTCATGGCCCATATCTAAACTACCACAATAGTTTTACTAATGTCTAAGTTTAATCCCCGTTAATAATTGCTAGGAAATTAATTTAGCGTAGATTGTATTCTCTTATTAAAGTGGTATATAAATACAAGTTTAGACTAAGCATGTTGTGTCTTGATTCATCTGCTAAGGTGTCAAGATCTATGGCATAAAGATTAGCATTTTACTTGTGCATACTTGTACGGCCATTGTGCATGCAGCACCTTATGAAGTAATCCTAGATTGTGGGAAAGCTGAAACAAGAGTCTATTTACTCTAGTGTAACGGATAGTATATTACATGGCCAAAAGTATGTGGGCTCCTGACCATCACCTCTGTGAGCTTGCTTTGTTAGGGCCATGTGCACACATTGCGTTTTTGATGCAGATTTGTCACATATCTGCAGGTCTATTCTTATGTCCATGAGGATTCGGAAGTTTTGTGCACGTTGCTTATTTTTTATTTGCAGATTTGGTGCAGAAAATAATCTGTCAATTCTTGGTGCGTTTTTTCCTGCGTTTTTCAGCCCTTCCACCCACTGACTTCATTGAGAAAAACAAATGAAATAAAACGCATGCAAAAAATGCAGAAAAAATTCACAGCGTTTTTGATGTGTTTTTCTGCCAGAAGATGCAGATTTGGTGCAGAAAATTTCTGCACCTAATACTCAGTGTATGCACATAGTGTAAAAGGGGTTTTGTAGGCTTCAAAATATCTGAGGAGCAGTTTGTTTAAAAAGAAAAACAAATAAAATTGATCTTTTGTCTCCCGCTTTACGTTCAGCACCAAGTCTCTGCCGCTGCTTCTGCTATCTACTATTGTCTGCAGCACTGACGTCACAGCGCTGCAGCCAATCAGTGAGGTCATCACTTCTGAGTCCAGCTTATTCCATCTACTTGTGTGAAACTGCTGAGCTCACTTATTGGCTACATCATCATCATCAGCGCTGCAAACAAGAGCAGTGATGGAAACTGAAAGCTGGACCCAGGAAGGGTGAGTAAAGCACAATATTTTTTTTTTTTTTTTTTTGTTAAACTGTATGGGGATAGAAGTTTTCTGAAACAGGAAAAGTCCTTCAAGACATTAATGATCTATTATTAGAATAGGTCAACAATCGACAATCAAACACCTGGCACCCAGCACACAATCCATTAATGGTGTTCAGCAGAGGCAAGATGTATGCAGTGAATTGAACTAGAACAGCACAGCGCCATTCACTGGCTAGTGGCTGAGCTTAGGTACTGCAGCACAATGCATATTGAAGTGAAGAGATGATCTGCATCGCACAGGAATGAACATTATGGAGTGAATTACATCCAGCTGCTGGATCTTGACAATAGATGATCAGTGGAGGGCCAGGATCAGACCCCAAATCAATTTTATACTGACTACCTGTTTTAAAAAATTTGTATTCAGTTTATGCTCACGGGGCTGAGCATAAAGTTTCCCTTGCGCGAGCGCCGGTGATGTAATTGCGCAGGCGCGAGATTATGGGCAGGTACGAGTATGACGCTGGTAAGGTTATACACAGCGCCGCCCATAAACTTGCGCTTGCGCAACTACATCACCGGCGCTCGCGCAAGGGAAACTTTATGCTCAGCCCCGTGATAGGGGCACACCGAAATGCGCCTGCGCGAGACTCCAGAAGCATGGATGATGATAGAGGCGGCCCAATCCATGTAAATCATGACTGGGGGACGGCGAAAAGCGGCAGGAGGGGGGACAGGAGCCGAATTAGAGCCCGCCCATCTGGCAAACCAAACTCATTTGCATAGGAAACTGTAAGATTTTATAAAGTTCTTTTAGGGGTCTGCAAGTGGGGCCAGCAACAAGGTGCACCTTCCTAGAATGCAGCCCAGGAGCTGCAGAAGGTGATATTTTTGGTTTAATAGGGAAAAAAACTGATGATAAGTTCCCTTTAATGTGGCAGCCAGGATCGCATTTTTGTACAGCAGCTTCACCGATGCCTCTACCTTGTGCCAGTCATTGCACTGGTTACTCATTCACTACACAATTCAATCTTATCTCGCTCACTCACAAAGCTTGCACTGTTCTGTACAAGCCTATATCTACTCACTAATCTCTGTCTATCACCCTACCCATGCTCTTTATTCTGCAACTGAATGAAGACTACAATCCTCCATACTCCAAACCTTGCACCTCTGTTTCCAAGACTTCTCTCCTGCTGCAGCAGTTTTCTAGGATGTGCTACCCCCAGAGGATCCAATAATACCTAGCTCCCACATTTTTATGATTGCTTTAGAAACACATCCCTTTAGACAAGCCTATCACCTCAACTCACTAATCTAATGCTTCCTTATTCCCGCTTTCTAGATTTACTACTGATGACCGGATCAGGCAGCTTATTTGAAATTCCCTATTTATTATAATGAAGGTTGGACCATACATTACAAGTACTTTTTACTTATTGTACCCCCCCCCCCCATTTCCTTACAGATTGTAAGCAGCACCCTCAATCCTCCTGTAACTGTTGAATTATGTGGTACACTGTTTTGTCTTTATTGTCTGTACATGTCCACACTTAATTGTAAAGTGCTATGGAATATGTTGGTGCTATATAAAAATTTGTATTATTAAAAGGGAACCTTTCACCAGTTTTTTTGCCCTATAAGCTGCGGCCACCACCACTGGGCTCTTATATACAGCATTCTAACATGTTGTATATAAGAGCCCAGGCCGCTGGGTATAAACATAAAAAACACTTTAGGATACCCACCTAGAAGGCCGCTCCGATGCACAATGGTCGGAGGGGTGGCGCCGTTCTCCGGGGCTGGCGCCTCCCCTTTCGTCCATCTTGCTCTTCCTTATTCTGAAGCCGCGGTGCATGACGCGTCTACGTCATATACACGTGCTGGCATTGAGGTCCTGCGTAGCCGCACTTTCATGTGCCCTATAAGCCGCGGCCACCACCACTGGGCTCCTATATACAGCATTCTAACAGGCTATATATAAGAGCCCATGCCGGGGGTATAACATAAAAAACACTTTATAATAAATACTTCAATACAGCAAATTATCAATAGACAATTAAAATTTGGACAGAGCGATAAGCACGGCCTCTACTGCCATGTGCATGTTATGTAAGGAATAGGTCCATATTTGAAGGGACCTGTAATGAATCTGCCGCACAAATGACTCCTCTGAAGAGTATATATAAACGAAACGCGCTGTGGGGAATATCTGTTTCTTAATGGGCTCCGGTACGAGAATGAGTGGACCCCAGCAATTTATGTAGAACTTGGCACCTGAGAATTGGGTGAGATAATTCCAATTTATTTATAAGCAATTGATAATACAATTCATTGTGGTAGTGGCAATCTAATTACAGTTTGGTATCTACATATCCCTTATATAGAAACAGAGAGGCCAAACCTAATATACATTGTGTATATATATATATATATATATATATATATATTACATATACATAATATACATGTTGGTGGTTTGTATGTCTAATTTTTAATTACGATGGGTCAGTGTGACCTTACTTTTAGGTGTTTGTAAGTAAAAGTTATATTTTAATTGTCTATTGATAATTTGCTGTATTGAATTCTATTGAACCTTTGGTCATTACCCAGTAGCTACTGTGTGTGACTTTATAATACTTACCTAACGGTCACACTGTGGTGGATGTGGCTCAGATGAGCGTCTTCGTTCTCCGGTGCCTGCGCCTCCTCTTTCGGCCACATTCGTCCTCCATCTTCTGAAGCCGGGGGCATGACGCGTCCTACATCATACACACTTGACGGCATTCAGGTCCTGAGCAGGGCAGATCAAAGTATTGTAGTACGTATGCGCGGGACCGGCGACTGTGTATGACGTAGACGTGTCATGCACACAGGCTTCACAAACAGGAAGATGGCCGAAAGAAGAGGCTCCGGCACCGAAGGACGAAGACGCCCATTTGACCCACATCCACCGCAGCGACCGGTTTAGGTGAGTATTATAAAGTGTTTTTTATGTTCTACACAGCGGCCTGGGCTCTTATATACAGCATGTTAGAATGCTGTATATAAGAGCCCAGTGGTGGTGGCCGCAGCTTATAGAGCAAAAAACTGGTGACAGGTTCCCTTTAATCAACCTGGCTCCGAAGAGTCCGATGCTCAGGATCGATGGAGCTTCCAGCAGTAAGACCCCGGCGATCAGTAAGCAATCCCTTATCAACAGGATAGGGTAGGATAGAATTGTAAATCACTGCGGAATATGTTGGCGCTATAGAAATAAAGAATATTATTATTATTATAGGGGATACATTTATTTGTAGTAATATAAATTTGACAAAGTCCTGCACCCCATGTATTATACAGTACGCACTTTCTCCACCTCGCCTTGGCCTGATTTTATTATAAAATGTGGCATAAACACCATGCATAAAAAAAGAAACACACCAGAAGTTTGAATGAAAAAGTATTACGCCAATTCAAAAGTGGTATAAACGAAACATGAGCCACACTGTGAAAAACTGGAGCATTTTAAGGGTGTGTGCAATCTGAGCTTTATTATGCAATTTGGTGCAGCTTCTCGAGCAGATTGTTGCCCAAATCTGCATGTCTCTCCTTATGCCAGAAAAATCAATATGAATTTTTAAGTGCTGCGTGCGCGTTGCTTCTTTTTTCCTTGCAGTTTTGGGTGCAGAAAAAATAGAAGCAGCATGTCAATTGTTGGTGCATTTTTTCCTGCCTTTTTCAGCCCTTCCAGCCAATGATTTCACTAAAAAAGGCATGGCAAAAAAAATGGTCGCGCATTTTCTCCTTTACAGCAGATCGCCACAAGCAGGAGTGATGCTGGGCTGTGATGTGCGGTCTGACTCCCACCCACAGCCCAGTCACTCAGGGAGACTGGGCCCTGCCTCGGTGAGGTTGGGTCAACTTCCAATTCCGGAAGGTAACATGACATTACCGGACATCAGAGGTCACTGCAGCCCGGGTCACGTGATGGGGATTAGCGGACAGTGATGGCGCCGCTCACAGGCAGAACTAACAACAAAAGGTATTTAGAAAAAGCCTTCTGTCACAGCTTTACATCAATGTGGCCACCATACTTCATAGTGGAACACCCCTTTTTAAGGGGTTTTCCGGTTGTGGAAACCACTGTCTCAAGGCTGCAGTTTCATAGTATTTACGGTTGAAGGTAGACTTAAGTCCATCGAGTTCAACCCATGACAACCGAATGTGTTGATCCAAAGGAAGGAAAAAAAAAAAAACCAAGGGGCAGACAGTAAGCGACACATTAGGGGAAAAAATTCCTCCCTGACTCCACATACGGCAATCAGACTAGATCCCGGGATCAACACCCCATCACAGAATCTAGTGCACATACCCAGTATTACGCTTTTCAAGAAAGGCATCCAGGCATCTATTAAATTTTAGTAGTGAATCAATCATTACAACATCATGCGACAGAGAGTTCCATAGTATCACTGCTCTTACAGTAAAGAATATGCATCTTTGATTATGATTAAACCTCCTTTCCTCTAACCGTAGTGGATACAAAAAATAAATAAATCAATAATTAAATAAATAATAATCAAACTGTGCTTTTCTTACCCTCATTGACTTCAATTTAGGGTTTCCAATACAGCTTACGGTGTCTGTTATTGTCTGCAGCGCTGATGTCACATCGATAGCGCTGCAGCCAATCAATCAGCTCAACAGCTGTGCCTGAGTTGACAGCACAAGCCGCTCAGACCTGCTGAACTCGCTGAATGGCTGCGGGGCTGTTGTAGCAAGATCAGTGCTGTACACAACAACAAAAACCATAGGGAGCAGTGGCGTAGTTTCACAAGTTTTTAGATAACAATTATATAAAAAAATCTTAACAGTTTAAATAAAATGTTTAGCATCATGAAGGGAGGAATATATATATATATATAATATATATATATATATATATATGAGTGTGTGTGTATGTATATGTATATATATATGTGTGTGTATATATGTATGTATGCATGTATGTATATTATATATATATATATATATATATATATATATATATATATATATATATATATATATATATATATATATATATATATATATATATATATATATATATATATATATATATTATTTTTTTTTTTTAGAATACTCTGCTTCACTGCTATCACTTTCACCTCCTCTCCACAAGTGCTTTTATTTTATTTTAGTAAATTAGCTGATAAAGATATGAGCCGAGATATTCAAGGCTGTTTTCGGAAACAAAACTGGAAGAGACAAAGTGTTATTTTACCGAAATGTTATTATAAACCTTGTAGACGTAAAGGAAGGAAGACGCAGAATAACCCAAGTCTGGCGTGTGCACTGCTAAATGATTTGTATATCATTCTGCAAGTAATTGCTGCCCAGCCACAGGCGTGATCTGATCTGCAAGTAGTCCACAATGGGTGAGGATGGAAACCAGCCAAAGAAGCATTATCGCTTGGAATATAATAATCCCTTTTGCCAGAAGTATAATGGTCAAAATGAGTCAGGTGTAAAATACAGTACAAAAGTCCAAATGAAAAAACGAAACTACAATGATCACTATTGGCAAAGCATTCAAGGGGGTATAAGATGAAAATAAATTCTACTTAATACATTTATTTGTAACTTAATATTATCACCGTGTTCCAGTTATGCAATTACATACCTTCCCAGCAATCTCATTAGTTTTTCCGCAGGTTGGTCCCAGCGGTTTTTTACCATTGTCTATGGCATAAACCGCAGGTACCTTTAGAAAAGAAGATGTGACATGAACCTTAATTCCGAAGCGGAAATTCCGCGGGTAAATCCGCAGGTATAAAAAAAATGCAGTGTGCGCACAGCAATTTTTTTTATACCCATAGGTTTTGCTGGGGAATGACTGCAGAAACGTTAGACACATTTTCAGCAGCAAATCCGCGGTAAAATCTGCAGCGTGCGCACATAGCCTAACTTGTTTTAAGAGCAATGATTTTCAATAAGAACAAATCCTCACTATGCACACTTCCGGTTCTGTCCTTTCACCGCGCCCTGACCCGGTCTGGCAGTAACTTTTTGTACTGTATACAGTATACCATTGTACAGTACAGTATATACTATATAGCATGTTTATCAATTTGCATTTGTGGACACAGTAATGTACATTCTTTTTGCTAACGGTAATTTCACACATCCGTTTTTTGCCATCAGGCACAATCCGGTTTGTGCCTGATGCAACGGATTCGTGGTAGAATGTGGGAAAACTGATGCGACGGATGCGGTAAAAAAAACAGATCCATCGCTCAATTTATTTGCGAGAGAGACTTTTTTGTGACCATAAATGGTTTTACAGAACATCTGGGCATGCCCAGAAGCAAAAAACGGATCCGGCGCCACATTCCGTCATTTGCCAGATGATGACGGATCCGGCGCCTATAGGCATCCATTATACAAAAAGATGGATGCAGCCGGATCTGGCGCCTTCTGGTTTTCCGATGCTCACAGAAAACGTTCCTTTAGACGTTCCTTCCGGCGGCCGCAAAGACCAATTTCGCCGGATCTGGACGCCGGATGAAACGCGAGGTCGTGCGGCACAATCCGGCGATAATACAAATGTATGACGTATATAGTTCTTCTAGTCCTGATGGAGACAGATGTCTCTGAAACGCGTCGACCTGTACAAAGAATAAAGGAATCAAATTAACATCGGATTCCTTGGTGATAGCGCGGCGTATACCAGATTTCTTCTTCAATTTTTTTCTACGTCTAACCTCAGGGCTGCGGCTGTTACCATCTCTACATGTGTTTTTCAGGGGTTGTGACTTTTACAACCACAATAGGTGAGTGCACCTAATTCTGTTATTTGTTCCCTTACCGGGTTAGACCCTATTACGCTTTTTGCTCCACTGTTTTATCTCCCATGCTTTCCAAAATAGAAGAGAAAGGCTCATAGACCTCTCTTCTGCGTCAAATGGCGACTGATCGTCACAGAGGCCATATGAAAGCAATGGAAGGGATGAAGGCGCCAGTAAAAAAAAAAAGAGCAGCCGGGGTCCGTTGTTAAAAAAAATAAAAATAAAAATCTTTATCCCCACTGCTCTCTTTTTTTTATTATTTAAACAAAGTTGTACATTACTTTTTTTTTATTTCAAAATTGTGCTCATGGTGGTAAGCAAATAAAAACTTTTGTTACTCTTACCACCATAAGCACAATTCTAAAATATTTAAGTAACGTACAACTTCTTTTTCAAAATCTATCATTAGCGCTTAAAAAAAAATAAATAAAAATATTGGGGACATTGTTCTAAAAGATGATATAAGGTGGCACATTTCACAAAACTATATAACCCCATCACTTGAAGGTTTATTCATGTAATAATTGCTGGGTTTTTTTGCACCAAATTCTTCTCTGTTCTGAATTGTGTTTGTGACTTTTTAGCATAAAAATTGTGCCAGTCTGGCGAGCTCATGTGTACCCCGGGAGTGGCGGGCAGGTGGGGGAGGGGGGGGGGGGTGAATGAATGAGGTACGAGAAATTGTTACACATACAGAAAACTTTCATGAAACAAGTAGGGCGCCATCAGTGCGGATAAGGGGTTGATGGACTTTGTGCCCCTAATTCAGAAGGGAAGCTAATAAGTGGCTTTATTTGCTCATGGGCTGGGATTCAAAATAAATGTGAAGAGAGACTCAGAAATTAATGTGTTACAGATGGAAATATAATTTCAGGCCACGGGTAATTGAAACGTGGAATGTGAAGAATAATAGTATAAGTAGAAGATAAAGCAAAAATTAAATGGTGACTCACAATGTTTGTTCTTATCAGACGTTCTCCAACTCCACCAGAGAGCAACACAATCAAGAACACACATACATAGATATATACGGTATACATATACATCCATCTATATCTATCCATATATACATAAAATATAATATATGTATGTATGTATGTGTGTGTATTCTTGTTTGATTTGCTCTCTGGTGGAGTTGGAGATCACACACGCATACACTATATTTATATAATATATATATATATATATATATATATATATATATATATATATATATATATATATATATATATATATATATATATATACACGTGTGTTCTCCAACTCCACCCGAGAGCAAATCAAACAATAATACACACACATACATATACGGTATAATATCCAAGCTGTAGTACCCGGGATAGTACGGTAACTATCTCTCTGTCTCTCTCCCAGTCTCTGTCTGTGTGTCGCTGTCTGTCTCTACAGTGCTGGCCAAAAGTATTGGCACCCCTGCAATTCTGGCAGATAATACTCAGTTTCTTCCTGAAAATGATTGCAATCACAAATTCTTTGGTATTAGTATCTTCATTTATTTTGCTTGCAATGAAAAAACACAAGAGAGAATGAAACAAAAATCAAATCATTTATCAATTCACACAAAACTCCAAAAATGGGCCAGCCAAAAGTATTGGCACCCTTAGCCTAATACTTGGTTGCACAACCTTTAGCCAAAATAACTGAACAACCGCTTCCGGTAACCATCAATGAGTTTCTTACAATGCTCTGCTGGAATTTTAGACCATTCTTCTTTGGTAAACTGCTCCAGGTCCCTGAGATTTGAAGGGTGCCTTCTCCAAACTGCCATTTTGAGATCTCTCCACAGGTGTTCTATGGGGTTCAGGTCTGGACTCATTGCTGGCCACTTTAGTAGTCTCCAGTGCTTTCTCTCAAACCATTTTCTAGTGCTTTTTGAAGTGTGTTTTGGGTCATTGTCCTGCTGGAAGACCCATGACCTCTGAGGGAGACCCAGCTTTCTCACACTGGGCCCTACATTATGCTGCAAAATTTGTTGGTAGTCTTCAGACTTCATAATGCCATGCACACGGTCAAGCAGTCCAGTGCCAGAGGCAGCAAAGCAACCCCAAAACATCAAGGAACCTCCGCCATGTTTGACTGTATGGACCGTGTTCTTTTCTTTGAATGCCTCTTTTTTTTCCCTGTAAACTCTATGTTGATGGCTTTTACCAAAAAGCTCTACTTTTGTCTCATCTGACCAGAGAACATTCTTCCAAAACGTTTTATGCTTTCTCAGGTAAGTTTTGGCAAACTCCAGCCTGGCTTTTTTATGTCTCGGGGTAAGAAGTGGGGTCTTCCTGGGTATCCTACCATACAGTCCCTTTTCATTCAGACGCCGACGGATAGTACGGGTTGATACTGTTGTACCCTTGGACTGCAGGGCAGCTTGAACTTGTTTGGATGTTAGTTGAGGTTCTTTATTCACCATCCGCACAATCTTGCGTTGAAATCTCTCGTCAATTTTCCTTTTCCTTCCACATCTAGGGAGGTTAGCCACAGTGCCATGGGCTTTAAACTTCTTGATGACACTGCGCACCGCAGACACAGGAACTTTCAGGTCTTTGGCGATGGACTTGTAGCCTTGAGATTGCTCATGCTTCCTCACAATTTGGATTCTCAAGTCCTCAGACAGTTCTTTGGTTTTCTTTCTTTTCTCCATGCTCAATGTGGTACACACAAGGACACAGGACAGAGGTTGAGTCAACTTTAATCCATGTCAACTGGCTGCAAGGGTGATTTAGTTATTGCCAACACCTGTTAGGTGCCACAGGTAAGTTACAGGTGCTGGTAATTACACAAATTACAGAAGCATCACATGATTTTTTAAACAGTGCCAATACTTTTGTCCACCCCCTTATTTATGTTTAAAAAAACAGAGTAAGGCTAGTTTCACACTTGCGTTCAGCGCATTCCGTCACTATGGAGAATAGCGAAGTTGCTGCAGTTTTGTTTTTGTCAGAAAGTTGTCTTTTGACTATGAGAATTCAGATTTTCAGAGAATTTGGGGTCGGCGAGGGATTGATCACTGGTATATGGCCGGATCCCATATAATCTATGGGGACCAGAATCCGGTGCAAAGGAGTAGGAGTGCTTCATACTTGCCGAGTCACTGGCGTAGCTGTATGCTCCCGCGACCTCTCAGTCTTCTTCCGGGAACACTCATTAGGCTCATGCATATTCACTGCATCCCCCACCCACAGGCATCTGATTGGCTGCAGTCAGACGCACACCCACACTGAGTGACTTCAACCATTCAGAGACGCCAGTGGGTTGGGGAAGCAGTGAATATGTATGAGCCTAATGAGTGTTCCCAGAAGAAGAATGATAGGTCGTGGGAGCATAGAGCCGCGCCAGTGACTTGGCAAGTATGAAGCACTTGCTCCTACCCCTTTGCCCCAGATTCTGGTCCTCATAGATTATAGGAGGACCGGCATCTGGCCAGATACCAGAGATCAATCCCTCGCCGACCCCGAATTCTCTGAAAATCTGAATTCTCATAGTCAAAAGACAACTTTCTGACAATAAAGCCTAATGAGCGGCCCTGAAAGAACAATGAGCGGCCGCAGGAGCAGTAAGTAATCTGAGCACAAAATATACGGCTCATGTAACAAGCTATGTTATCAAGCATCCGCTGTAGACTAGAGTGCTATCAGTAACTATAATAGGTGCAGGGTTGCAATGGCATCTGGATCCTTGAGCCTACGGGGCCCAAAAGTCTTATCAAAAGACCAATGCAATTAATGAGAACCAGCCACCATTGCCACAGTAATTCTGTCGTCATTAAAACGAGTCCGGAGTTCGCGCAGGTGCAAACCACATTCCCCGGTGCCATTAGATTGAAGATACTTTTATGAAGAATATGAGAGGCATCGTCACATGTGCAAATTTAATTTTTTTTTCATCTGTGCAAGCGCCCCTGCCACTCAGTCTTCAATAAAAATGGCACTGGAGATTGCGGTTTGCGCATGCGCGAAGTCCAGTGCCATTTTAATTAAGACAGAATTACTCTAGCAATGCGCACGCGCTACCAACAACAGCGATGGTGGCGCAGCGCAATAGTCAAGTAAATAAAAGGGGGCAAGCCAGAAGGACGCCGGAGAAGGTGGAATAAACGCAGAGGACCCGGCCCACAAGGACCTGCCCCTGTTGCACACAATCAAAGTGAAGTGTGTTTCTGCAAATTTGATTAAAGATATTTCTGCAAACATCCGATCTTTCAACAAAAGGTATACCTGGATTCAGCATCTCACTGCCTGTATGATGCTGCCTTTACTTCATATAGCAAAATCCTAGTGGTTGGTCCATTGGAGCTCATGAGCTTCAAGTTATGCCATCAACTACGCTTCAATTATCCTGCAGTTCAGTTCTTCCTTTTCACAGTATGTGGACATTAATTTATAGGAAAACAAAAAAGTGTAAAATTTATGTACTGGTCTGACAAGTTTTCAGAGGCTGTACTACATGATTGTATAGAAGATAAACAAGGATTCCACGAATTCCACCGACACTTACGAGCAGGGTGAAAGGTGGATCCCATTGCACAGAACACATTACTAAATCTAAATGCCATAAGTTGGGAATGTGGCTTCCTGGCTTTATGCAGTTTTGCTAGTGCAAAAACTACACTGCCTGTTAAGACAATGTGCAGCCTGGAGGCCATATGTGACCCCCGACAGGTTCAGTCACAAGGCAAACAGATGGTCTACATGGGCTCCTCTACGTCAGAGGTGAGCGCAGAACCATGGCTTCGTATTATAGCAGTGGCTCTGCTTCTGCTGGCACAGGCAATGTGGTAATGCCCATGCAATGGGGACAGGTCATCAGCGGACTAACAAGTTCCTGGGCTTTTAATCCACACATGACAATCAATAAAGTCTTATTAAAGCAAAATACCAGAAAAAAAAAATAAAATAAAAAACAACACAGTTTAATTTAAAACATGAAATACCAAGAAGAGAGAAAAATAGCATTACAAAAATGCAATGGAAAAAAAGGCAGTAACCTAGTAGGTGCAGAAACGCTGCTGCAGAAAATCTGCAACATCTTACATTCACCAAATACTCATCAAGGGGACATCTCCTGAAAGGGGCTGTCTGGGATTTTTAAAAAGATGGCAAAGATGGGGAATGTGATAAAATCTAATATATAAGGCTGAGTGTCTGTCTGTCTGTCTGCAAATCAAAAAAGGTCCGTGGAGCCTCTGTTAGGACTCTCGACACAGAGAATAGCCAGATATCCCTCCGGGAAGGACCTAGCCAAGGAGTGGCTCTTTTTAAGGAAACCACCATAACCACCATATTAAGTGGCCCTTTTAGTCAATATCCAATTTTTTGACGCATTTAAAGATATGACAAGAGAAATACCAAGGACAGGTATCGAGCCACTCCTTGACTGGGTCCTTCCCGGAGGGATATCTGGCTATACTCTGTGTCGAGACTCCTATCAGAGGGTCCACGGACCTTTTTTGATTTGCATACTTCCCAGGGGGCAATGCACCTAGGATTTCACTGTGTTGTGCGCCTTTGCTGGCTGCCGGCAGTGTTTTCTCTGGCTGGTCTCCCCGAGATCAGTGATTGTTTTGTCTTGCTGGCTGTCTGTCTGTCTGTCTTCTAAAGGAATCGGCACCGTCGTATGTGCAATCACAAAATTTTGCCCAGACACTCTATTTGACTCAGGGAACGTCGTAGACTATGTTTTGAGGGGAAATTTTAACCCCGCGCTTTACAGTTATTCACCAAAAAATCTGCCTCCATTAAAGTCAGTGGAGCTGAGAGCTACAGTGCAGCCAGAACTTCAGAAGAATGCGCAGCCACGCCCTTAAATGGAATGTTGGCGTGTCACAATGCAGCCAGGTAACAGAGAGTGATAGAAGAAGGGTCTTAATTCCGCGCCAAGGACTCAATGGATCCAGGAAGAGATTAATGCTTCTTTAATAACATGCACAAGTCTACGCGTTTCTGGAGACACAGCTCCCTTCATCAGGACATTGGCAAGAGAATTTGAGATTTGATGTTCTCTTGCCAATGTCCTGATGAAGGGAGCTGTGTCTCCAGAAACGCGTAGACTTGTGCATGTTATTAAAGAAGCATTAATCTCTTCCTGGATCCATTGAGTCCTTGGCGCGGAATTAAGACCCTTCTTCTATCACTCTCTGTTATCAGCCAACTTTGGGACTGCTGCCTGGACCTGGATCTTATATATGCCTGTATAGTGGTTGTGACTGGCACAACCATTATAGGTGAGTGTGTTTTTATTACATATCTTCCTCCCTTTTTGGGGTAAAACCCTATTGCGCTTTTCTTTCCACAGTTTCTCATCTACAATGCAGCCAGGGAAAGAGACAGACACAGACAGGGAAAGAGGCAGACACAGACACATAGGGAAAGAGACAGACAGATAGGGAAAGAGACAGACAGGGAAAGAGACAGACAGATAAGACAGATAGGGAAAGAGACAGACACAGGGAAAGAGACAGACAAAGAAACAGACAGAGAGACAGACAGGGAAACAGACAGACATTGAAAGAGACAGACAGTCAGGGAAAGAGACAGACAGACAAAGATAGAGAGAGAGAGACAGAGACACAGACAGAGAGAAATGGAGACAGACAGAGACAGGGAGAGAAACAAAGAATCAGTTACTATCCCAGGCAACGCTGGGTACTACAGCTAGTAAAGGAAAAAGCATTAAACCTTTTGAATCTCCCTGCAGATCCAGCAACTTTGTCGGCCACCTCTCCACGAAGAGCACCGTGACCTTCAGCAGGAGATGGATGCCGACACCCAGGCTTTTCTGACATTTATGACATAAATTGTTTTTATCTTTAAGCACATTTAACAACACCTTGATAGTTTTGGTATGCAGCCTGTGGCTATCTTTAACAATTAACCCCTTAAACAGAATATTTTTCTAGGTTTGTACTACCTAATCTCAGATGAGCGCATTGTAGAGACAGAGACCCTGATTCCAGCGATGTGTCACTTACTGGGCAGCTGTAGTTTTGTTATATTCACTGTTTTATCAACAGGATATTATCACTGGAGGACTAGTAAACCTGCCGGCAGGTAGGTAGTCAAGTGGATATGAAGAGATCAGGAAGTCTCACCTGTAGTAGTTGTGATTTTTGGTCCTTAAGAATGAGAATAATCTCTGAAACGTGTAGACGAATAAAGATCACCATTTCTAGCTATTTGGTCTTGGATTTACTTCAATGGCAGTTTGGCATGTAACCCTTCCCTTGATCTGCACCCTCACTGATTGGCAGACACTGTAGAAGGGCAAAAAGCTGCCAATCAGTGGTGTTTGAGCAGGGTTATACTGTGCTACACATTCAGACAACTGGCAGAACTGCAGCAAAAAAAACTGTGATTTTATGAAAATGACAGCAACGGCTCAGTAAGTGACACATCACTGAAGTCAGGGTCTCTGTCCCTATATTATGCTGCTCTCAGAAGGGGTAGCAAAAATTTGGTGACAAATACCATTTAAGAACTGACCTATTTGGGGCATTTAAGACTAAGATATTTGTTTAGTATTTCAAGGACAATCCAAGTGTTAAAGGGAATCAGTCTGCATTATTCCACTAACCTAACTATTTATATGCTCGTGTAGCGATTTCAAAGATAAGTCCAGCAATACTTTTATAAAGCCAGTCCATTCCTCCATTACTGAGAAATTAGGGTTTGAATTGATATGCTGATGAGGCTGAAGAGTTATGGTAGATCTGCAGCCTCTGTCACTTCGCCTCTATTCGGAAGGACTATGGTAGATCTGCAGCCTCTGTCACTCCAGCTCTATTCGGAAGGACTAGGGTAGATCTGCACCTTCTGTCACTTCAGCTCTATTCGGAAGGACTATGGTAGATTTGCAGTCTCTGTCACTCCAGTTCTATTGGACTAAGGTAGATCTGTTATTATTATTATCTGCGGCCTGTCACTCCAGCTCCATTCTGAAGGACTATGGTAGATCTGCAGCCTCTATCACTCCAGCTCTATTCCTCGCCCAGCGCCGCCTCCTCCTGGTTAACTGACAGACTATGCTGTGTGACTTCAAGCCCGGGAGCAATCAGTCAGGGAAGGGGAGGAGGTAGCATTGGGTGGGGAATAGAGCTGGAGTGACAGAGGCTTCAGATCTACCATAGTCCTTCGGCCTCATTTATATATGAATTCAAACCCTTATTTCTCAGTAATAGAGGAACGGACTGGCCATGTAAAAGTATTGCTGGAGTTCCGTTTGGAAAAGCTACATGCGCATATACATTATTTGAGAGTAGAAGCAAAATCCAGCTTACAGATTCTCTTTAAAAATATTTAGGTAAAAAATAATTTCGGCAACAAAAGTTGTTTGAGGTCTCTTTTTCAGGACTGGTTGTATTTTTTATAAAGACCATTTGAAAAGTACATAGAATTTATTAATTAGTCTGTTTTTAAAGGGAGTCTGTCAGCAGGTTTTTGTTCTATAATCTGACAGCAGCATAATATAAGGCAAAAGATCCTGATTCCAGGCATATGTCACTTACTGGGCTGTGTGTTGTAATTTCATTACAATCAGTGTTTTATCACCAGGAGATTATTCTAATTAGTACAGGACTATGGGGTACTTCTCACATAGCGAGACGCTGTCACAGGTTTTGTGACATACCAGTGACCTCATCAGCGATCTCGCTGTGTGTGATACGAAGCAGTGACCTGGCCCCTGCTGTGAAATCACTGATCGTTACACATTGTTCTGGTTCATTTTTTGCTCATTGGTCTCCCATTGTGCAGCACACATCGGCGTGTTTGACCGCGGGAGACTGAGCACCGACTGTGTGTAAGCAGCGTACGCTGGTAACCAGGGTAAATATTGGATAACTAAGCAAAGCGCTTTGCTTAGTAACCCGATATTTACACTGGTTACCAGTGTACACAGCTAAGCACTGGCTCCCTACACACGTAGCCAGGGTAAATATCGGGTAACTAAGCAAAGCGCTTTGCTTGGTTACCCGATATTTACCTTGGTTACCAGCGTACACCGCTTAAGGCTGGCTCCCTGCACACATAACCAGGGTACACATCAGGTTACTAAGCAAAGTGCTTTGCTTAGTTACCCGATATTTACCCTGACTATGTGTGCGGGGAGCCAGCGCTAAGCGGTGTACGCTGGTAACCAAGGTAAATATCGGGTAACCAAGCAAAGCGCTTTGCTTAGATACCTGATATTTACCCTGGTTACCAGCGTACACGCTTACAGGCTGCCAGCGCTGGCTCCCTGCACACGTAACCAGGGTAAATATCGGGTAACTAAGCAAAGCGCTTTGCTTAGTAACCCGATGTGTACCTTGGTTACCAAGCGCAGAGTCGCTGGTGGCTCGTGAGATCTGCCTGATTGACAGCTCACCAGGTCAAATCGTGGTCGGAATCGCTGGTGCGTCGTTTAGTGAGACGGTACCCTATGTCTCACTGTAGGGAAATCAGGCTGATCAGTGTATCCCTGCCCCCACCACTGATTAGCAGTTTTCTGACAATGAACAGTGCACACAGGAAGCTGGCATCAGCAGCATTCTGAGCTCTGCTACAACAGCTGAAACTGGGATTCTATTACAACTGCTCCCAGCAATAACACATCGCTGGAATCAGGCTACCCAATATGTTGCTGCTCTCAGATTACATAGCACAAACCTGCAGATAGATTTCCCTTAATGTTTTAGTTCTCTTGCAGACTAATAGCATGGTTACAAAAGAACTAAACAAGAAACAAATAATGTTGTGTGTTCGTTCACATTGTGAACACAACGGGCGCCAACCACCGGGGATTGCTCGGAACCCACTGGAGGATTCCCACAGGTCACCGGATCGGCAGCCA